>NC_079206.1:21445398-21749981 GCF_026745355.1 Beta vulgaris subsp. vulgaris
AAATTACGTTTTTTAGCCCATAAACCAATCAAATCGTGTCAAAACGGGTTATGATGCAATTTTGCACGGTGCGACCCAATCATTATTTTTATTATTAAATATTATTATATTATTAAAATCTAATTATTAAAATACTAATATTAATTTACTTCTTAGATATTATTGTTATTATATAATCATCATCAAGTATTAATATATTAATACAAATAATATAAAATAATTATTATTAATTATCATTAATTATGATTATTATTATTATTAATTTGATTATTAATATTATTTATTTATAACTATCATTTCAAAATATCCAAAAATACTGTTATTATTAAACATTATTAATTATTCATTACTATTACTTATCATTATAATAATTATTTAATATTCATATTATTATTGTTTAAATATTAATTATATATTTATTACATTCAATCTAATTCAATTCAGTTCAGTTCAGTTCAGCTCGATTCAGTTCAGTTCAGTTCAGTTCAGTTCAGCTCAGCTCAGCTCAGTTCGGTTCAGCTGTTTTATGCCGAAGGAAACATTCCCTTAATTGCTAAGCGAGTAAAACCGTACCAATATAACACTTAACGACCGTCGCGCGCAATTCAATGTTTTTCAACTAGTGATTCCCGATGCATTGCTCAGGCCCGATAACTATTTATCTACTCGGTGAAAACTCAATTCTATCTTTAGGTGCTTAAAGGTGTAGAAACTAGTATAGGTGTTTAGTATAGGATATTAAATAAAAAACACTTTGAGTTGATAGATCTATTATCCCTTCTACTCTAACATAATATAGTACTAATGATGAGTATATTTGATTTCCTAAGCCAAAACAGACGAAAGTTCTCAAGTCTTTTATGATCAATTAGACACAACGTTACATTGCTGGTATAATTGGTCAGCATTATTGTAATTGGCTATTTTGGCCAGCCTGAATCTTGATCATGCTCTTCTTCTTTTTTAATTTGATTTTTTTTAATATTTTGGTTATTATTAGGAGGTAGATTTGCCTTTAACATCAAGTTCTAAAACCTTTATTCCTCTGATCTCCTGCCTCCTGAGCTTTACCTCTGTCTGTCTTAAAGCAAGGAAGAATCAATTCTCTCTTCTCTCTATTCAATCAAATGCGAAAGCCATTTGTTGGGAAACAAGTAGAAAGAAAAGCTCTTTTTAACCCTTAATTAAAGAGGCCCCCCTAATCTTAAGTTCTTCTAAGACAAGAAAAGCATAGTCTTGGTCCAACTAAGAAAGTTAATCTTATGAATTTAGTTTGCTCAGGTTTTTGAACCAAATTATTTTAATTTGAAAATTTTCTCTTTTGTTCTTATTAACTTTCAGTCTTTCACTAATATTGATGGAACTTCTTTTTGGCCCATACTCTAATAATCTTTATGCATAAGCATAACTGTTTAGGAGGGCCAGTCTCATGATCACCCCCTTCAATTTTTGTGTGCAAAAGTTGTCCACTTCTAATTTAGTTCTTTTTTTTTTGGGAAGGATTTCCTTATTAACTTATTTTTTATCCGTGTAAAAACATGGCTTGTTTACATCGTTATCTTAAATTGATCTTCAAAAACACTACAAACATGGATTGGGCATTATTGAACTTGTTTTTGATGGGTGGGGAGAGAAAAAAGAATATGTGTTCATTTTATTTTTGGATGATATATGTACGAAGTTTGTACTTTCAGAAAAATAAAAGTATCAAGAACTAGAGTGATACTTGAGCCATATTTGATAGTGTTATATAATGTATATCTATACAAATATATTAAAGATGTTCTTATTAAAGGAACGGTCACGTGGCACTATTGTCAAAATTTTAGTGCACATGTTCTCAAGGTTTAAGATACATGCTTATAATCTGAATTAAAAATATTAACAATATGTAATTACTATGATTTGAACACGCGGCCTTACTTGAAATGAAATGTGAGAGTTTAAACCACTACTTCAGTACAATTTCAATGCTTAATGTTTCAAAGTAAAACATAATAAAGTCTCATATAAAAACATGTAGACGAGCTTTTTAATCTTTAATCCCTTTATTAAGTAATAACATTTGTTTACCCGAATTACATTAAAATTGTTACTTTTATCCACAAATCTCCAGAAGTTTTTTTTGATCAACTTATCATGCTATAACGTCTATTTTTGAATTTCGTACTAGACAGAATATTACGAAAAGATGATAGAATCATATATGAAAATTATGAATAAAATATTTTATTTTTGACTCACCCGGGACATCGCCGGAGGTAAAATACTAGTTTTATATTATACTTTAGTATTGAAGGATAATTATTATCATTACACGCAATAATCGTGTGGAGTTCTAAAAAAAATGATTGGGTATTATTTATACTTAGCTTTTCATAAAGTTTTCCTTTCCTTCTTTTGGTTATTGATAGTACTTAAGAGTTAAGGAGGACAATAGATCATTAAGTTTCTCCTTGGTATGTAAAACTTGACCAACTTTCTTCTTCTTTTACTTTAATAGTGTAGTTTTCTTTTTGTTTCTTTTTAATCTACACTATATACATATATACTTTTTATATACTTTACGTTGATCAAAGTTGGTGATTTATATATAATGATTAAAAAAATAGTCATGTAAAATATTGTTAGATTTTATGTCACAAAGTATGAAAGTCAAATGCAGATTGAGAAGAAAAAGTGATATATATATATGTATCTATCTATCTATCTATCTATCTATCTATCTATATATATATATATATATATATATATATATATATATATATATATATATATATATATAATATATATATATATATATATATATATAATATATATATATATATATATATATATATATATATATAGGACCGTTCCTGAACATTACTAGGCCCGGGGCGAGATTAAAATCTTGGACCCCTAACACACGAGAAATGGAAAGAGATATACAATATAAAAATACTAATGAAATTTTTTCATTAAATTAATCAAAAGAGAAGTATTACAATAAAAAATCAATCTTAAAAATAATATTTCACCGTACAAATTATTATAAAAAACATTATCTCCGTGCATTTTTTGATGCAAAATCATTGATGATAGTGTCAACATCAATATTTTCCAACATATTCTTTTCAATACTTAACATTGTTAAACCATTTAATCTTTCTTGTGACATTGTTGATCTCAAATAACAAATTTACATACAAAATTCAGAAATAAAATTGACAAATCGTCAAATTGCCGAAGAAAAATTAGAGAATGAAATTACAAATTTACAATTTACAAACCTCATGAACTGTTGAAATCTGAAAATTTAGAACAATGGGTTCTTTGTAATTGTGAGAATTGAGATATAAGGAAGCAAGAGTGAACTATTTATTCCCAAAAGCTTCTTTTTTCCCGTTGGATTTTGAAGATTATAACTGGAGAATAATATATTTTCAGTTGATTTGCAAGAGATTTTAGCGAGAAATAAAAGGAAAAAGATTATAGGAAGAATGGATGAATCTGCCATTTTTGGAGAATGAAAACTGAAAGCGTGATATGCGGGAGGTTAGGGGAATTGGGGAAACTTTTAGTTTTAGACTTTTAGTATTCTGCCTTCTCATTGTTTTGTTCGTGTATTTCTAAAACTTCATTTTCTTTTTTTTTTTTTACAAAAGGCAAAATCGAATTTTTTTTGGGCCCTGGGCGGGGGCCCCGCCTTCCCTGCCCCAGGGCCGGGCCTGTATATATATATATATATATATATGTATATATGTATAATATATATATATATTATATATATATATATATATATATGTATATATATATATGTTATATATATATGTATATATATATATATATGTATATATATATATATGTATATATATATATATGTATATATATATATATATATATGTATATATATATATGTATATATATGTATATATATATATGTATATATATGTATATATATATATGTATATATATATATATATATGTATATATGTATATATATAGTTCCAATCAGGTCTAATAAGGTCCAAATAGTCAATGTTTATTAAATATTTGTATTATTGTCCATTATTTTGTTATTCATAATTTCATATCACTATCAGCTGATTATGTTATTATTAGAATTTTAAATTAAAGTACCACAATGATTATATATAGTATTATACTTGTATTAGTGTATTATTTTATAATTTACTTGTATTATGTCTATTATTTTATTATTTATATGTATTATGTCTATTATTTTATTATTCATATTACTATTAGCTGATTATGTTATTATTTAATTTTTTTATTAAAGTACCACAATGTATAGTATTATACTTGTATTATTGTCTATTATTTAATTATTCATATTGCTATTAAGTGATTATAATATTATTTAAGGTTAACAATAATAATCATTATAATTACAATATTTTACAATTCGTCTTTAAATAACTAGAGATACTATATTTTCGTTACTAATAACAATGAAAGATATAAATATAGAGTGAGAGATAAGGAGTTAATGCATTCTACTACCTTCACATAAATGAAAGTGGGGTGAGAGTTTTTCATATATAAGTATGTGCCAATTTTAACTTGTTAGCAATAAATGTTAATCAACTTTTGATTTTCCACTAGTGCTTTATAAAATCAAAACAAGAGTATTAGATATATTAGTAGTCAAAGTTATGTATAGGCAAATATATAAATAGTAAATTTTTTTGTTAAATTAATTATCATAAGAGATAATTAATAATCATTATTTTTTAAAGGACGAATTATAATAATTATTACTCCATAAAAAATTTTGAGGGTAGTATTTACGTTAGTGGTAATATTTATGTTATTCATGGTCAATATTTTTGTCTAATAAGGTCAAATAAGTTTCAATCAGGTCCAATAAGGTCTAATAAGTTTCAATCAGGTCCAATAAGGTCTAATAAGTTTCAATCAGGGCCAATAAGGTCTAATAAGTTTCAATAAGGTCAATAAGTTCCAATAAGGTCCAATAAGTTCCAATCAGGTTCAATCAGGTCCAATAAGTTGAATCAGGTCCAATCAGGTTTAATAAGTTCCAATAAGTTCAGTTCAGATAAGGTCCAATAAGTTCAGGGCCAATAAGTTGAATAGAACGCATCCTCAATCTGTAATTTGACTTTCATACTCATATATTGAAAACTAACTTTAAGCTGAAAACCGACATTTTTGCTCATTTTTTTTTTTTTTTGCTCATTTTATGTTTTTGCTCATTTTAAGAAACTTTTGCTCATTTTACAAACTTTTGTTCATTTTATATTTTTTTGCTCATTTTAAGTTTTCGCTCATTTTAAGAAACTTTTGCTTATTTTACAAAAATTTTCTCATTTAATGTTTTTTGCTCATTTATAAATTTTTGCTCATTTTATGTTGTAGTTTTCAGTTTTCAGCATCAGGAGGAGTTTTCACATTATATATATATATATATATATATATATTATATATATATAATTATATATATAAACAAAAAAAGTTTTGAATTTGCCATAAGTCATTATTCGTGGCTTAAGTTACATCTACGCTGGCTATAATGTATAAGGCTCTAACTTTAATCTTTAACAAGATGTTTATATGCTTTTAGAGAAGTTTATATTAAGATGACACTTATACTTCATGTTACTTGCAAGTTGCAACATGAAATACAAAAAACATTCCCTCTATTTGATCAGCTGATCATCCAAATTGTACACATAAGCAAAAGGGGCATGCATTCAGCATATTGTCAAAAAAGACTTCGAGAACTTTAACCTAACGTTAAGAATGTTGGGCTTTCACGAGAGTAAAATAAACATTAATATGCAAACTTTAAAAAGCTGGTTTTAGTATGATCATGTCTTAAAGTAGAAATATAATACATCAAAAATCTCAATCCCTAAGTCTTTTTTTTTTCTTCTAGTTCCCAATGTTTCTCAATTCCTTTGCTTCTTCACTGTGTTTTGTGCTTTGCTTTGGACGAGTCTAAAAGTATACTACAAGACCTGTTATTGAGGAATTGTAGTTTACGTACGACATTACATTCAAACCTCGTTAAAAGAAGAGACCTAGCTATAAACTATAGTATATTTTTATTTGTATGCTAGTACTATAAATACTCATACAAGAGGAAGCTAGACATAGACTGTTCTAAGATCATGTTGCATGCAAAGCTTTGACAGCACATACGTACGTGTTATTTCACTTGCAAGAAAGCTTATAAATAAAGCTGCTGATACCAAAGTTGTCTAGTTCTGGAAACCCCCTCGTAATCTCATATACTCTTGTCTCGGACTTGGAGTCTAGGACTATCATAATTTATATTAATTGATTTCTTTTTTCTTGCATGCAATACTTGGACTATCAATCATTTATATACATATTTTTTTGCAATCTGGACTATCATCCTTGGCAAGACCTAATTAAAGGATTGCTCTATTTGATTTGAAATTTACCTTTTAAAACAAAATTATATATTTGAATTTATCTAAACTTCTCCTAATTTATATATTGAAACTATTATGAAAATTCAAAAACTAGAAATAATGATAATATTCGTAACCAGATTGTAATGTTTGGCAATTTCTGTAACACCCCGATCTCTAAGCATCTTTATTAGCTTAATTGATCTTGATTATTAGCAGCGGAAGACCTAGCCTTTGGTCGGTACGTTACTGTCGTACTCTCCATTAGGAAAATACAAGGCAACATACTTTAATAAAACATATAATAACGTGGAAACTTAAACGTACTAGATTATATTAAAGTAAAACAGATTTAATTAACTATAACTAACTACTTAAGTTACAAAAGCTATAAATGCTTGAGTTATTTTAATAACATTTCCTCACTGCTAAGCCATTGCGTCATCCCCATGGGTACCTACAAGAATAAACGTAATCAACGACGATTTTAAGCCGTTGCTGATCAGAACAAAGCCGTCGGTGAAATGATCAACGACGGCCAACCGCCGTTGTTGATAGCCGGACGTTGCAGATATAGACGGTATTTAAGAAATTAACGACGGCCTGGTCGTCGGTGCTTTATCAACGACTGTTCTTTACCCATATACCGTCTGCATCAGAAAGCCGTTGTTGCATTTGCAACACCGACGGTTTCCAGCCATCACTGAAAGAACGACGGTATCTAGCCGTCGTTAATTCGACAACAACTCACAGCAGACAGTGATTAAGCGACGGCTTTGACCCGTCGCTAAAAGTTAAAGCGGTTGTTGTTTGATGTTTAGCCATCATCAATACTTTCTTTGTACCAGGGGTGTTCAAAAATATCCGATCCGAAATATCCGACAATCCGATCCGAAATTTTGGATATCCGATCCGATTTTAAGATTTCGGATATTTCAGATCGGATATTCGGAAAAAATACCGGATTTTCGGATCGGATACGGATCTGAATTTTTCGAAAATGTCAACTACCCAATCCGAAAATCCGGTGATCCGATCCGAAAACCCGGTGATCCGATCCGAAAATTTCGGATCGGATTCGAATCGCAGTTCCTCCGATCCGATATCCGACGTTGAACACCCCTACTTTGTACAACAACCGTTTAACCGTCGTTGTCTGAAGTTTAGCCGTCGTTATTGTTTTTTGTTATGTTAAATAGTATTATAATATTACATATTATAATAAAACCTGTACTTGCTGGACGGCAGCCCCGAAATATAATACATTAAACCTGGGCCCGCATTGTCT
Source organism: Beta vulgaris subsp. vulgaris (assembly GCF_026745355.1). Lineage (NCBI taxonomy): Eukaryota > Viridiplantae > Streptophyta > Magnoliopsida > Caryophyllales > Amaranthaceae > Beta > Beta vulgaris. The sequence goes on from NC_079206.1 coordinate 21,453,091, forward strand.
GCTTCGCATTCTATACGTTAAACTAAAAAAATATGCAATTTAAACATGAAATATATTAGATTTATGTACACAAAATACATCCCGATGTCGGGGAATAAGTTGTAAATGTCTATAATTAGACAAACTACCTAGATTAGTTATATGTACGCAAAATAGATCCCGGTGTCGGGAAATCAAGTCAAAGTCGAGTTCCAAAACAATATACCCACACATCTAAAATCAATGCTAGATATATGCCAATAAATATAGACACTAAATACATATATATAATTAGACTAAGTGTGTAGAAACTATAAGTGAGTAATCTAGTTGCCAAAACCAAACAAAGTACATTGTCGCGGGTGTCTCTGTAGCACCAGTGCCACCACCAAACCCTGGGTCATCGTCTGGTCTGCGTTGTGGAGAGGGTCCTGTGTTGCAACCTGAGAACAAGTGGCGAATTAATTTAGACATGTTCCGCATCATTTCCTGCACGAGGGCCCGATTTGACTCTTCCAGCCGTGCTGCGAACCTTGCCTCCACTTCTTCCATCCGTGCAGCGACCTTTGCCTCCACCTGCGCCTCAAGTTGAGAAAAAATGGACGGCTCAAATGGTTGTGAAGAGCCATCTCCTCGCCCCGATGCAGAGTTGTAATACAAATGATCTCCCTGACCCAACCCCTGCACTTTACCTCTGTTCCTCCCACCAACTGTCTCCTAATACAACAAATTCGGGTTCGGCTGTGACCCATGAGTGGTACAATCATCCAGCTTCTTGATGTATGTCTCCTGCATTTGGTTAAATAATGTACTCATATTCACGCATTTTAAAGCAATATGGCCTAAAACGAGCTAAATGACCTATATTTGGTTCTAACTTGGCTATATTTTATAATTTCAATCAATAGTACAATCTAACACATTAAACTAAGTATATATAGGATGTTTGAGTTGTTTATAACTCAAACTAACTTAAAACTACTCATATTCATGCATTTTCAAGAAATATGGCCTAAAACGAGCTAAATGACCTATATTTGGTTCTAACTTGCCTATATTTTGTAATTTCAATTAAAACTACAATCTAACACATTGTACTAAGTATATATCATATTTGAGGTGTTTATGATTCAAACTAACTTAAAACTACTCACATTCATGCACTTTCAAGAAATATGGCCTAAAATGAGTTAAATGACCTATATTTGGTTCTAAGTTGCCTATATTTTCTAATTTCAATCAAAACTACAATATAAGACATTAAACTAAGTATATATATCATATTTGAGGTGTTTATGACTCAAACTAACTTAAAACTACTCATATTCATGCATTTTCAAGAAATATGGCCTAAAATAAGCTAAATGACCTATATTTGGTTCTAACTTGCCTATATTTTGTAATTTCAATCAAAACTACAATCTAACGCATTATATTAAGTAAATATATCATATTTGAAGTGTTTATGATTCAAACTAACTTAAAACTACTCATATTTATGCATTTTCAAGAAATATGGCCTAAAATGAGCTAAATGACCTATATTTGGTTCTAACTTGCCTATATTTTATAATTTCAATCAAAACTATAATCTAACAAATTATACAAAGTATATATCATATTTGAGGTGTTTATGATTCAAACTAACTTGAAAATACTCATATTCTTTCATTTTGCAAATAAAATAGCCTATAATGCCTTAAATATATGTTTAAAGGTATGTACCGAGATTTGTTTTGCTTTCTTGTTTGCTGCAATTTCTCCTTTTCCAGCAACAGTTTTGAAATGAGTCTTCAAGAATAACTTGAGGGCGGTAGGGAGTACTCCTCCTCTACTCTTTGCCTGTACACATTGTTGAACAAAGGCTTTTTTTTTTTTTTTTACATATACGGAAAAAATCATGAAATTCAAACTAAGTAATACATATGAAACATTCTTACCATCTTTTTAGCATGTTGTGCCGCCGAGATAGAACCCTGAAAGTGCGACGGCTCAACTGGATTAGAAAGGGAGCCACCTCTTCGGTTATTCTTTGCCTTCTCATATTTTTCGAGGAACGTGGCTCCTGACTTTTTTTCTTCATTGCTTCATAGATGGTTTCCCCCAACCATTTTGGCCTTTCTTTACCTTTCTTGAGCACCCAGTACCACAAGTCTCTCAGACGATTTGCAGCTTTCATCTTGTATGCTCTCCTCACTTGGCCATCTACCTTAAGAGCCCATTCGTAAAGACCCTTTAATCAAACATTAAAACAAGTTGTTAATAAACTAATATAGTAAATTTAATTCTTCATAATTCGATTCATACATACCGTGAATGAGTTCCACCAATGCATCTTTGTTGCATTGTCCACCTCACTGTAGTTAAACCAAGGTTTTCGAAAATGCCCCTGGAAAATGTCAGTGATGGACCCACTGACTTTGTTATCATCAAACCTGAATTGAAAACAAACACGTAAATTGTCAATATCATTTAATATAAATATCATGAATCATATAGTAACTTAGAAATTTACCACAATCCAATACGGCTTAAAACCCTTTTTGATGCACGGTTTGACCCTTCAGCTTCCTCCATATGGCTGCTCGACGTCTCCAAGATGAAATTGAATTCCCATACTCGCTTAGTTCATCATCACTATCGTCATCCCAAAAACCATCATCTTCATCGTCATCATCCTCGCTATCTCCAGACTCGAAACTAGACTCTTCTTCATCCTCACCTAAGGGGACTTCGAACAAAATATCTTCATCATCTGCTTGAACACACTCGACATCATTACCCTCTTCATAATCGGGAATATCACTTGGATCAGAAAGAGTTGGAGTCCCAACACTTGTCTCCTGAAGGAAGTCGAAGTCAACAGGAGCATCAATCACAGACTTTGCCTTTGTCCTAAACACAGCCCACCATTGAGCACGATCTCTTTTCAAGCTTGGGTACGGTGCGAAGTATACTTGGCTAACCTAGTATGATAGCACAAAGGGATCAAACTTGGGGTATTTCTTGGTATGGTTGACTTCAACTAGCTTGTATTGATCGATGTTCATTCCCCTGACATTGTCCATCCAATTGCACTTGAATAGAATAGTGCTATATTGCCTAAGGGCACTAGTAAACTTCAATTCTATAACATCATCTAGAATCCCAATGAAATCACTCCCCCCGTCATTAGACACACACACTCCATAATTCATGGTGGACTTGTGTTTGCTTGATCCTTGTGTTTGGAAATTGTATCCATTAACATAGTATCCATTCCAAGTGCGAATAATGTCAAAGGACCCATTGATGAAGCAAACAATACATCATCATTTGGTTTGTCTTGAATAACCTATTAAAATAATTCGTATGTTAGATAGAGCTTTGTATTAAGTGAGATTTAATAGTCAAACAAACTCACTTTCAATCTAAACCAATCAAGGTATTCTGCTTCATGTTGCACCCACACATCTTCTGCACGTAGAGTAGGTCGAATCTGAAGAAGGTGGTCCTCGAAATCCCTTACAATCATAACAATTTTTATTGTCTAAATTAAAATAAAATTTAAATTTGTAAATAGTATGATTATTAACAAGTGTTTTTCTTTTCAAATTCTTGTAAGATGCCTGTATTTGCTAGCACATATAGGTGTGCACGTTGAAGTTCTGCTTCAGTTAAAAATCGTGTTCCACCTGCATTTCACGGTCGACCACAATCAACTCTAAATAGTTCTGGGACGTTTTCGTCGAGCATCCTATCAACTTCATCATTGACATTACGGCCTAAATCTCGTGTCTTAGTATCCACTCCTTGCTGAAAGTAGTTGGAACAGAAGTTTGCAATCTCTTCACACAAGTATGCATTACAAATAGAACCCTCCACACGAGCCTTGTTACCAATTTTGCGTTTTAAATGATTAAGGAACCTAATAAAGTGATTATGAAAAGAGTTACACAATTGCGAAGAATAATAAAAAAGGATATTTTAAAATGAAAGATAAGGTACCTTTCAAAGGGATACATCTAACAGTATTGTACTGGACCACATAGCCTAGCTTCGCATGGAAGGTAAACCGGTAAGTGTTCCATGGAATTGAAGAATGATGGTGGGAAAATCTTTTCAAGTTTACAAAGGATCTCGGCTATGTTCTCTTGCAATATTTCCATGTCACTTACTGTGATGGTGGAGTAACACAAATCACGAAAAAAGAGGTTGATCTCAGTAACAGCTTTTCACACATGAACCGGGAGCAACTCCTTTAATACTATCGGTAATAATCTTTCTATGAAGACATGACATTCATGGCTTTTCATACTGTGCAGCTTACCAGACTGCATGTCCACACATCTTGTTAAGTCGGAAGCATAAACATCGCAAAATTTTAAATCTCTCACCGAGTTGCATAGTACTTTCCTTTGGGAAATGTCTAGTGCGAAAGATGCTTTTGGTGGAGTTTCTTTCCCGTTCGCATCCTTGGTAACATGAAGTTGAGGCCTTTTACACACTTTAGCAACGTCTTTCCTGGATGCAATAATGTCTGATGTCTGTTTTTTCACATCCATAATTGTGTGAATGAGTTGGTCGAAAAAGCTTTTCTCAATGTGCATGACGTCAAGGTTGTTACGAAGATGGAGAGATTTCCAGTATGGGAGCTCCCAAAGACAGCTTTGTCTGACCACCCTTTTTTCAACTTTTTAAAAGTATTAAGTGCTGCTAGCCCATCTATAGCCTTTAGCAAGTCCTTAACACATGACCACAACACTTCCTATGACATGATGTGTGGCGGAGACCCTTTTCAACCTTATTTCTGCAAAAAGCTACTTTGCTGTTACGAAAAAGATGATCTAGGGGTAGGAATTGACGGTGACAATCAAACCAAGAAACTTTACCCCCATGGTCGAGCCAAAAAGCTTTAGATTTGTCTAAACAGTAAGGACATACCTTTTTTCCAGCAGTAGCCCAGCCAGATAGCATACCGTACGCAGGAAAATCACTTATTGTCCAAAGAATGGCAGCACACATATTGAAATTTTGTTTTCGAGAAATATCATAAGTTGTTGGCCATAATTGCTTCAATTCCTCGATTAATGGTTGCATGTACACATCCAAGTTTCCCTTCGAATTTTTAGGACCAGGAACGAGCAATGAAAGAAACATGAAGGGTTTTTTCATGCACATCGATGGCGGCAAGTTGTACGGGGTTAAGATGACCGGCCAACATGAATACTAAGCCCCAAACTTTCCATGTGGACCAAACCCATCGGTACACAAACCGAGCCGAACATTCCTAGGCTTAGATGCAAATTCGTCAAAGGATCTATCCAAATGCTTCCAAGCTTCACTGTCGCTAGGGTGAGCCATTTTGTCTTCGGCTCTTCGATTTTTGGCATGTCATTTCTTGAGCAACATTTTTTTGTTGCATACAACCTTTGCAATCTCGGTGTGACCCGCGGTGCAGCAGTTCTTCCATACCAACTTAACTGCCCGACGCTGCTATTGGCATAGCTTTTGTGCAACATCGAAAGGGTCCTGATGTAATGGGATCGTTCAGATTGTTACAACCTCTAGCAGATGGTTCGAAATTGATTCTAAAAGAACCTATTTCACCCTACAGCTTAGCCGATTCAATACAAGTAGTGCCCTTTGGGCTCGTGCATAATTCATTGGGAAATAAATCAGAACTTTCATTGGAACTAAAGACCCCTTAGAAGTCCTTTTGTATCTGTCGCTATCGCACACTCTACATCTGTCCAAGTGTGCATCAGTTCTCCAAAATAACATACAACCTTTAGGGCAAGCATGAATCCTCTCGTCGGGGGAAGCTCTAATCCCTCTAAGATCTTCTTTGTATCATGACATGTGTTACTCATATTATTGTTGTTAGGTATTGCTTCTTTCACTAATGAAGCAAACGCATCAACACACCTATGTGGCAAATTCTACTCACACTTCAGAAATACTATTCTAGATGCCATTTCCAACACGGACATGGAGCTCCTTTCGTACAACGGTTCCTCAGAAGCCTTTAAGAGGTCAAGAAACACCTTTGCTTGAGGATTAGGATCCTCGTCCATTCCACTAGGCTCTTCAACATTAGACGGTTCTGGGTTATTCCCAAGAGCATCAAAAATCATTTCACGGTATGGATTAGATGGCTCATGTGCGGATCGAGGTAACTCTTCACCAGGAGAATTCCAATCGTAGTAATCAGGTATAAATCCCTTCCTATACAAATGCACTTTAACCGTGTCTGCGTCATGCATACATCTGTTCTTGCATTCCGAACACGGGCATCTAACTTCATCCAAACCCGAGCTTTCAGGATTTGCTTTGCCAAATTCAATGAATTCATCAACCCCCCTCAAGAACTCGGGCCTCAAGTTACGCCCATTGTCATATCTATCATACATTCACCAACGCCCCTTCCATTTCATACTAACCAATTCTACAAATTCTAAACCATTTCAATCACAATAGTCATTAACAACCCACCTACATGCAATTCTACAATTTTAGGCACATGACGATGCAAACATATTTATTTAAGCACTTAAATTATATTTATAACATTACCCATTACATGATAGTGACTTTGTGCTAATAACCTCTAACAACATCTAATCACATATCTAAAAAACAAAAACTCAATCCGCAATCAAGAATTTAATCTAATATTACAATTCCAACAACATTCTACATTCCATTAACAGATCAACTCTTAATGGCCATCAAGCACAGATATACACATGAACAACATGAATCTCAAAAATCAAACAACAAAAGAAAAATAGCTAAAAAAGAAAAGGCTAATACAAGAGGGATCCATCAAATTTATGTTGCACAACCAAAATATTTTACATTAACTATCATTTAGTACTCTCTAATAAGCTAGTGAAGCTGCATAACATTGCAAACACATAGTTAAACTGTTGAAGAGGACAAAAACAATCAGCTAACTGACAATAAACTAATTCGGTTGTAAGTGCTTTTACATTTACTAACAACAACATAATGCGAAACAACAACAACAACAACAACAAACAACAACAAATAACAACAACATTATGCTTAAACAACAACAACAAACAACAACAAACAACAACAAACAACAACAACCACACACAACAACAATAACAAATTAAACAACAACATATCATATTTAACCGGTTCAGGAGGTTTTTCTCCCCCATATAAATATGTTCTTTTTTCCTTTCTGAAATCATTTGACACCTTGAGAGAATTTTTCTGGAGAGAGACTCTGCATCTTTTCTGATTTTCTAGAGAGAGTGTGTGTTCATCCAGCCTTCGTTTTCTTCATCGAACATCCAAGCGCTCGTCAAGTATCCCTCTTTCTTCTTTGTTCTTCATTTTTTCTTAAAAATTAATAAAATGAATTCCTCTTCTTCTTCAAATAACCTCGGCCACTCAAGAGTTTGCCTTGATGCTAGAACCGATAGCATTTATTTTTCAGCACATTCGAGGGTTGACCCTATTTTGGTTGGTCATGTATATCATTTTTATGAATTTGGCCGACAAAGTCAAACGACCTAGTCTTAACCTGTGTTGGGTAATCTGACGCGCGTCAAGCAAACTGCCCGTCTTAGATGAGGAATCATACTCCCGGCCTCCAGTTTTAAGATGGAAGAGCCAAGATGACGAGTTCCCGAAGAAATGGAACGCGAAACTCAAAGTGCTCGACCGACGGCTGAGCCTTCTTCTTCTGGTAGCGTCAGGAAGAAGTGGTAGAGCAAATAAACCCAGAGGCTAGCTCGTTTTGGAGAGGTGTAGAATGGACGAGGGTGACAATAATAAGGGCGAGTCTAGCTCCCCCGAGGAATCGGACAAGCCATCTACCACCTCGTTCGAAATTGGGAGATATTTAAGTCCCCTTTGTGACCCTGGTTTCATACTCTAGAGAAAGTTGGACTGAGCCTAGCCATTTGTCTTTGGTCATCCCCAATGCCGGGTAAACAGTATGTTTTTAACGCACTTTGTGGACTCTTTTTAGCTCATTTTGATCTTCTTTCTCCCCTTTCTTCCTTTTTTTCTCTATTTTCCCTTCTATTTCAGTCACTTGATCATTCTTGATCATAGTGATACTTTGCTAGATTTTCAGTCATGTTTTACCAAATTTCTAGTACATTTGCTTTCACCTTGTTTTGCTATATTCTTAATATAGGTGGAACTACCTAAGATGAATATGAGTTGTAGAGTTGGCAAATTGAAGCAATGAAAATAGAGCACACGTTGACAATGGTGTGCTTCACCATTCCCCACGTCCGCTCGCACAAAGAAGCACATAGTGCCATAAAATCTTGTATGGGGAACTTCAAATGGACATAACTTTCAAATTACAAATCGGATGAAGTTAATTGGAGGTGAGAGATCGTTTCGATATCTTTCCAACGATTGGTCATAAGCTTGATTTGGATATAAAATGAAGAAGTTATACTCGTTTTAAGTCGAATTGTTCGACTAGATCAGAAAGAATGGTGCGCTCGCATCGCTCGAATCCGCGAAGAAAAAAATACGAGGCTTGCCTTAAAACATTGATTTTTTTTTTATTAGTTGAGGATTATGCTTTATTCTATAGTTTAGAGAGGATATTAGGGTTTATGCTAGAGAGATAAACACCTTAGTTTTGTTAGAGTTTTGAATTCAATAGATTAAAGTTGTTGATTTTCTACACTTTCAAGGTAACTTTATTAGTTTAATTTCAAAGTTTTCAGTTTTTATTCTCTCTTCATTGTTATTCTTTGTTCATCCATATTTTAGATCTCGTATATTGTAGTTTCTTAATTGCTTATTTTTATTAGAATTATCATCCTTAAACCATATTTAGCCCTAGATTAGTTATAGATTTCATGTTTTATTACTTAAAATCCATGATTAGTGAGTATTCTCCTATATAGGGTTAAGGGGAAAGTATGGTTTAAGGTTTACATGTATTGTTAGTGTGATTGTGATGATCTAAAGATGATTATGCATTGATCTTGGTGTTTTGAAGCCTTAGGATAGATATTGATCAAATTTATGCTTTGGTATATTGTTTTCAAATGTTCTCAATCGAATTTTGAACTATTTTATCATCCTCATGAATCAACTTAATTTTTAGGCCAAGATATTGGGTAGAAATTAAGGGGATCCTTTATTAGGGGTTTTCCAAATTTATTGAATCTCTTAATCAAATGACTAAAGACCATTCGAGAGAGGATTTAGTTGATTGATTGAGCGATTATTCTTGAGGACCATTCGAGAGAGGACTCGAGTATTTTAGAGGAAAACGTAACCTTGCATAATCGTCGCCTTTGAATTACAATTGCATTAATGGTCGTTGTCCACTCTTATTTATACTAGTAACCTTAACTCTAGTGTCTTCCCTATTGATATTTTTATATCGTGTTATTTGCTCTTTCTTTGATAATAGTTAGTTTTAGTTATTACCAGATCATTTTTTAAACCTCCAAAGAAAAAAATCCCTCAATTAGGTAATAAAAACTTAATTGATTTTGATCAAATCCCATTTTCCCTGTGAATCGACCCTTGACTTGCCTTTACTACATTCTTAGTAATTGCTTGTTAGGTTATAAATTTTGTTTGAAAACAGATTTTTGGTGCCTTAATGACATACTAAAAACCTCTTATCACCAGGCAACACTTTTGTAATACTAGACGAGGAGGCCACCGTCTTGAGTGCTCCAAAAGGGGAATTTGTTGTATACAAACTGGCCCTGAACACGCGGTTAAGGTTTCCTCCTTCCCCCTTTTGTTGGCCAAGTGTTGAAGTACCACAACATTGGCCATAACCTGTTGGTTCCAAATGTGTGGCACAACATTCTCACCGTCATAGCAGTCAGCGAAATGCGGGGCTTAACACCTTCCTTACCAGCCTTCACCTAGATATACATTATGTATTCAGGTTCCTAAGACTGTGAACGAGGCGTGTTTCAGCGTCTGCAATAGTCTAGGGTACATCATGACTTAGGAATAAGCCTTCTAGGATGCATGAATGGAAAGTTGACTTCATATTTGTCTAAGCCCCTAATGAGGCCATTGCTAGACGTTATCGCTATCATAGCTGGTCGACAACAAACATCGGACGGTCAACATCCATTCTGGATCTGGAGAGTAAATCGTATGATGATGTGGTAGATTACTTTAGAATAGTTGAGTATTATAATCCAAATCATCCAACCATTAAGGGGTCGTCTAACTAGATTCCTTTTAAGGACATGTTTTATAACGACAACTTTTAGGTTGTCGTTGGCTTGCAGTTGGCCAAGAATAGAGGTATAGCACCAAAACTCTAAGTAAAATGTGTCATCCAACGTATATGCCTTACTAACCCTTTCGTTTCCGTTTTTCTGACACGGCTAGAGAAGTTCTTAAAAGATCTCTGATGGGGGACATCAGTATGTCTAAGTTCACAGATAACCTCTAAAAGGAATTCAACAAATCAGGCTCTGAGAAAAGGGCTGATACTTTGAATATATATTCTCTCTTTTTATTGTCGTTCACCCCACTAGATCTGGACGTCGGTTTGTTCCAGAATGAAGGCGGTTGGTCTTAGCCATCCTTTTAAAAAGTATGGAAGTCTGATTTATTCAGACAAGAGTCCCTCACATAAGGAAAACGTCTAATCCTAGATATTCTTTATCTATGAGCATTTTCGGATGAGGATAATTCATTAAAGGAAGGCGACTATACCTGGTCGTTTTCCTTTTGTGGTTGGTTCCCATCCAGAATCCAAGTTTCTTCTTGAATCTGGACGAGGACCCCTCATAAAGGTATGACGGTTGTGTTCGTCTAGGTTCTAAGATATTTCTGGACGAGTGCACTTTGTAATATGATCTTCATCTAGAGATTTTTTTTTACATTTTGGCAGACTTCCTTTTGCAAGCAGTGAACATCCAAAATTTATGAATTTGTCACTTTGGATTTTTTGGACGACCATCTTTCTGACTTGTAAAATGTGTTTTGTAGAAGAATGCCCCATCGGCCAAGACGTTGACAGGGAAACCAGCTGCTTCCAAGAAGCGCCCAACAATTGTTGCGGATCAACACCCACCAAAAAGTCAAAAGGTTTTAACGCCAAAAAGAAGAGGATCGATCGTTCGCTCTCAAGGCTACTCCCTTCAGCCAAGGGACATGAGACAAGTCCAACCCTCTTTCAGTGGGAAAGCCTTTGAAGGTGGATGACTTGTCCGCCATTTTTCCATTTTTGGGAGAGGTGAGCCTAGCCTTCACCCCTCTACTTGTCAATAAGTCGGATGCGACTTATCATCTTGAGAACCAGCCTGAAGCGGCTCATAAGTCGAAGGTTCAGCCGGAAGTGGCTACAAAGGATGGATCAACCTTTAGTGGGCTGATCGCTCAACTAGTTGCTCATATGCCACCCTCTTACAGATATGTTTCCCTATCCTCGGGTGAGTCGTGCTACTCAAATGTAGTTAGGAGATTGCGGGTAGGTGGACGTCCATTGAATTCGTCCAACAGGCTAGCAGTAGTCATGCCCGTCAAGAGAATTGATTTCTCCATATTTTCTAAGGGCAAAGGATCTACTACTGCTCATCTAGTAGACTCGGAAGATGAGTCCTCTGCCGCCTTCGCCAAGATGACGAAGGGCAAACGTGAAAGGCTCGAGCAAGAGCTTTTTAAGTGTTACCCCGAGTCCTACATCAAGCGCTTCAGGGGTGCATCTTCCGAACATGTTAGCAACATGTCTCAGCTTGCAGTTGAGGTAAGTCATTCATTTTTTTAAGTTTTATACTTGTAGCTTTTCTAAAATTTTCCACTCGTCTACTAACTGGTGTTTATTTATCATGGTTACAGCTTCTTGCTCGCTGCATGATCACTAAAGATTGGAGTGAGCTTAGAAAGGAAAATGAGCACCTTGGTCACCAAGCTGCAAAGATCAAGGACAGGGCCATGCATGATTGTGAGCTACTGAGGACTTATCATCGGCTGTCCCAGGAGTTCTGAGAGAAGCTCATGGCTGATATGAAGGCCAGTAACCAGTGATACCTCATCAAAATTAACGAACTACTGAAGGATAAGGACGAGTGAAAGCTGGCCATGGACGCTATTTTTGCTGAGCTGAAGGAGGAGAGGAATATTGCCCTCTTGGCCGCTGCTCAGCTCAAGAGAAATTATCTCAGGCTAAGTAAGGAGAATGAGTGCCTGAAGACAAAAGTAGCTCTGGCCCACGTTGTTGAAACGTCTAAGGGTTGCGCTCTTAGCGCCTTTGAGATGATGGTTGACTCTAAGGATGTCCCTCGCTTAGAACATCGCTTGCTCTTTCAAGAAAGTCTGTACAAGGTACGAGTTATAGTAGAAAGTCCTCCTACCTTCACCGACTCAGACGAAGAAGAGGAAGAAAATGAAGAAGAGCCTCCAAAGGACGGTCAAGATACACCTCCTGCTGAAAAGAGTTTATAGCCTTAAGCTAGTGTTTATTGTATCATGATCGATTGTCGTCGTAGCTTAGTCTTCTCTGTTTTCTTTAATTTCTTAGATTACTTTGTAAACCTTTGGACGAGTATGGAACCTTAAACAAATATCCCCAATTACGATGAACTCATCCGAAATCCCATACGAGCATCTAATATGTTGATAAAATGTTTCAAGTGAATATTGAACTCATCTAGATGGAGCGTTTTAGAAATTCATCGACTTGGTCATCCCCTCCCCCCCCCCCCTCTTTCCTTGGTATTGAGCTCGTCTTGTTAATCTGGAAGAGTTGTGTTCCAATAAGGAGAAGGGCCATGAGACACTTGCCAACCTTTGTTGGATATACTTGCTATTTATAAGCTTCCCAAACTCTAGGACGGCATCCTTAAGAAGTAGTGTTCGTCTTATAGTAATGATTCATTTACTAAGGCTATTGCTACTTGGTTGACCTTTGCAATTGAAAGTAAGTTACCTCAACTAAGGTTTGCTTATTTCTCGTCGGCTTCCTTTAGAAGACCATGTTGTTTCCCTTACTAGAGATTATTACTATTAAGCTAACTAGATATGTAATCTACCTTTTAGGTTTATTACATTTGGGTCGGTTTCCTTGAGGAAGCAATGGCCATCAAAAGAATGATTATCCCTTGTTGGGGTGACTCATTCTTTTAGTTTGATTTTGGTCGTTTATTGTTTTCTTCAATCTTATCTAAGTTAATGTCACTTTTAGACCACTAGGCTAAGTAGTGGTTAAAAATGCCCCAAAGTGAATGACTTTAGTAAAATAAAAAAAACAATACAGATATAGGGAGAAGGTAGAAATTGTATTATATGAATTTTGCTTGGAAAACTACCAAGATACATGTATACATTTCTAATTCTCTTTTTTGTGTCATGACACTTGTTGAGATCACAAACTAATAGTATTGTTGCTAATTATCTTAATCATATGTGGTACTTCTTCAGGGTGTATGAATTCCAAGTGTGCTATATCACACGCCCATCCATATCTTGGAGACGAAAATTTTCTCTTCTCACTTCTTGGACTATCAGATAGAGCCCTTCCTGATTTGATGTCACCTTACCCAACTCTTTAGGTCGTCCAATGACTTCCATCTTCCTCAAAATCAAGTCCCCTACTTTAAGTGGTTGTCTAGCGACTCTCTTGTTAAAATCTCGAGCCATTCGCGGCTTGTACAATTGCATTCTTAATAATACATTGCCCCTGACCTCTGGTACTTGGTACAAGGCAGTGCGCGAAGCGGACCAATTGGCTTCTTCGGTGTACAACATGACTCTCAAAGTGGTTCTTCAATCTCAATGGGCAAGACAGCATCCGTTCCATAGACCAACATGAAAGTTGTCTCACCTGCAGAGTTCTTGGTCGTGGTTTTGTTGGACCATAACACCAGTTGTAGTTCTTCAATTCATAGTCCCTTGGCATTGTCCAGCTTCCTTTTTATGTCGTTTGAGAGGATCTGGTTGAGGGATTCTACTTGTCCATTGGATTGTGGGTGGGCGACGGTAGCAAAGTGAGCTTTCATCTCTCTTTCTGCTAACCAATATTGGTGTTTCAAACTGTGGACCATTTTCAAACACGATGGAATATGCCATGCCAAACCGGGTTATGATATATTGATATTCTTTCAAATAAAGCTCTTGATGTCATTTGTCGTTATGTCCCGTACTGCCTCAACTTCTACCCACTTAGTGAAGTAGTCCATATCCACAATTACAAACGTTTTCTGCCCAGCGGCCACAAGGAGAGGTTCCAGAATAGCCATGCCCCATTTGGCAAAGGAAAGTCGGAATAAGATTGGGAGTTAGGTAATTGGACGACTTCTGATGCAAGTTTCCATGTTTTCGACAACTGTCACACTTCTTTGCATAAGCAAGAACATCTTCTTTTAATGTAGATCAATAATACCTAGTTCTCATGTCCTTTTCTCCTAAATCTCTTCCGCCAATGTGAGATGCACATGCTTCTTCATGGAGATCTTTCAACACTTCCAGCCCATTTTCCCTAGTTATACACTTCTAAAGAGGACGATTGAACATTTCTTGTACAAGGTTTAATCCCATAACTCAAACCACTTGTTTTCTTGAAGTTTATAATGGGTTCCATTCATACTGCCCCTCAACTAAGAAACATGACATGTTCTTGATCAATACTCTTTCTAGGCTTAACTTCCCAAAATAGTATCCTTTGTACATAACAATCAGCTTGATGGTTCTCTGACATTAGTACTTTGTTGAGAACAAAACGCTTTAAATGCTCAATCTCATCCTTGATCAGACGCATAAATTTTCTCATTGATCCTTCTTTGCATCATAATCTCCATTGACTTGGCTAGCGACTAAGAAAGACTCTGATTTAGCCTTAATCTCTAAAGCCCTAGCCGCCTTACACATCTTGGTTCCAACCAGCAGGGCTTCATATTCAGCTTCGTTGTAGCACGCGTGGAACTGGAACCTTAGTGCATATTGGAACTTGTTCCATTATGGAGATTGACAACTGATCTTGCCCCACATCCATTTATAATCGATGATCCATCTACCATGAGCGTCCAGTGCTTCCTACCTTTAGCTGGATCGGCTATTGGATCTATAGGTTGTCGAGTAAGCTCAACTATAAAGTCTGCTAAAGCGCACTTGTCCCTTAATGGTTGTCCTTGGTTCAAAGGTTATGTCAAATATGTTTAACTCGACGGTCCGCTTCGACATTCGTCCATCATCTTCCATCTTTCGTAATACATTCTTCAAAGGTTGGTCGATATATACTAGTATATTGTGAGCCAAGAAATAAGGTCTCAACTTTCGGCTGGTCATGACCAATGTCAACCCAAACTTCTTGATCGGGGGTGCATCTACATTATGTGTCCTTGAGTACATGACTAAGAAAATATATTGGGATTTGCCCTGAGCTCCTTCCTGAGCTTCTTCAGCTCGGTATCTTTGTTCTGCATAATTTGAGTGTGTAGAACATTGGCCAACTGCAGATCAGCCCAAGCCTTCTCTACTTCCTCCTTCGCAACCTTCGGGTCATCCTTGGTGGTGGTAAGCTCAGCCTCCTTGACGCCCATTTTTCCCTTAAGAGCCATGTGACTCTCTACCTCCCTATAATAGGAAGATTGGAAGTGGCGGTAGAGGTCACACAACTCCTTGTCGGAATAAGTCGGCTGAAATGATAGAAGACGAAAGGTTATCAAAAAATTTCAAAGGACCAACATGTTACTTGTGAAAATCAAAATAAAAAGAAGAAGTAAGCTTACCATAGCAAAGTTGTGCGCATGCACACAACGACTGCTTGGACCTCGTCCACAAGCATGTCGTACTTCAGATGCATGCCTTTCAAGATCCCGTAGCCCAAATTACCGCCCTCCAAGGGACGGTTAAACAGCAGCGACTCATCGTCCATGACATTGAGTTTCGGCTGGAATAGCTCTCTGTCCCTCACACGTGACCGGGACCACCTCTTGCGCAACACTTTAATTCGGCACCTCCACCCTTGACCTCTTCATGAAGCCATGTTTACGGGGTTTGGCAAAATGCTGCAACCCGGTACCATGGCTGGGAGGGTTTGTTGTTTATAGATTTTGGGCCTAAGGGAGGAGGCGCCAACTTCGGCCACCCGACCCTTCATCCAGCTTTTGGGGTCCTGATCTACCCCTTTGGTAGCCGCCACAGCAACGACTGGCTTTACTGGAGCCTTGACGGTTCACCTTAGCTCTCTTTCCGGCGTCGCCTCAGCTTTCCGCTTTTGAGAGACAAGGCTTGGTTTGCAGATGGCCAAGGGAAGGGAATCTCTCTCATCATCCTCATTGCCGGCACCGCGTCCTTGTTTTCCTCCACGACTTCTAGTGTCGAAGGGAATTGAGGTGAATCGGTGGGTAGGTTTGGGCGGCGTGTTGCTTATTGGCTGATAATTTTGGTTGAGGTGGAGAGCTTGCTTGATCAAATACTCTCGGCCTGCAATAACGAACATCAAGACAATTAGCAATGAAATTATAAATAAAGATCAAATGGCAATGGTGGCCAAATAAATGACATGAGGACCCACAATGAGGCTTAGCTTCACAGAATCCTAACAAAGAAAGGGCCGCGTTGCTTAAAATATACTTAGCATGCGGTAGCCAGTTGAGCGGGACCGACACCCTCTTCTTACTAGCACGAGCCGGTAACGAAGAAGCTTCGAAAAATTCAAAGGCCTCTTTTTCCCGTGGTGTCAAGCCACGATCGTGGATAATCTCCATCAGTTGGCGAGGTTTAGTCCACTATCAGCGCAATGGATAGTCTGCAGGCACCTTCACCAAAAAAAAATCTAGGCCGCCAATGGCTCAAGGAG
Source organism: Beta vulgaris subsp. vulgaris (assembly GCF_026745355.1). Classification (NCBI taxonomy): domain Eukaryota; kingdom Viridiplantae; phylum Streptophyta; class Magnoliopsida; order Caryophyllales; family Amaranthaceae; genus Beta; species Beta vulgaris. Next base: position 21,469,844 of record NC_079206.1, read on the forward strand.
GTAAGCTTGGGATAAACCGTCAGCTTACCACCCTTCGTGTATAGAGACATCCATCCACCCCGGCCTAGATCCTCATCGGCTCGTGGTCTCTTCCTTCCCTCCCCCCTTACCCTTCGCAGAACCATCTTCTTTGATCCAGTGCAGTTTGCGAAATAACTTAAGGGTTTCAGGGTACTTTTATATCAGATAGTCTAGGCATAGGCTATTAGGTTGTGCCATCCTAACGGTGTTAATTGTGCTAAATAAAATTTCCATGCATGGAAAATCTTAACGATAAAGGGGTCCAAAGGGAAGCGAAGGCCAAAGTCCCGCATGTGCACGTAAATCGCGACATGACCCACCGGGTAATCCGTCACTCGGCTCCCAACGACTGGAAACACTAACTCATACTTGTCCGAAAAAACGAAGTATTATGGCCCCTTGATGCAAAATCTGTTTTCTTTACAAATCTCCATCCAATCCGCATCGACCTGTATAGAGGCCGCGCTACTGACCTCATTAGGCGGCATGTACAAGTCGGCGAGAGAATCCTTATCATCCTCCTCTTGGATGACCTCGAAAGGATCTTCATCCTCCTCGGCCTCTAAAGTGGTTGACTCCTCATCAGACATCGGGGCGTGCACCACGCTATCCACCTTGTCCGAGTCAACGGACGACGCCTTATCCTCTACCCTTGCCGGTCCAAGAGCGGGCTCACCCTCCTCTGTCGCCCATGCCGGTTTAGACGATGAAGGTTCGCCAAGGGGAAAGAGTAGGGGAGAATGTTCGGCAAGTCCTACCATGGTCCCACATTGGCCATAAATAGGCACCCCTAAGGCGCTCCCAAGCGCCGAGATGGCGGTAAGAAGAGAGGCACGTACTACCGGCTCCTCGTTAACCCTACCAGAAGTGTTAAGTCATGATGACTCTTTGTCCTATGTTCTCTAATATAGTCCACTACCAGTGAATTAGCAGAGACTATAGGGCTAGATGAGGTACTATCAGAATTAAAGTCGCTATCGGTTATAGAAGAAGGACTCCTAGATATATTTTGAGAATTAGAGTGAGACGACATGATTATAATTTAGAAAGAATGAATTAAATAAGGAAATTTATGAGAATACTTGGAAGCAAAGTGTTGGAGGATTTTTGCGAATGAGCACTAATTTCACCCAGCATGAAAGTTAAAAGATTATTTGCAGACGAGATGAGAGCAGTTTTAGAGAGAGAAAGGTTGCTAGGAGAGTGCAAGCAAACGAGGAGCGAAGTTGAAAGTGAGCAGCGGAGGGCATCCACAACCTATTTATAGAAAAATTTACGGCTTGGATTAGGCGACTCTTCGTCTTCGCGTCTTTGATCATGCCACGTGGTATGAGGTACGAAACCAACTAGGGAGTAGTTACTCCAAAATCTCTAACACCATTCGCGCGGAAACGAAGGTGACGATTGATATTCTTGCTAAATTTCCAAACGGTTTTACCCATGAAGGTTTATCACTTATTAAGTAGGACATACTTATACCAGGCATAGCTTGAGGGCTAGTTGTATGGGGGCTGACTAAATTACATACCGGTCCTGAGAAACCGCTAAAGACCGTCATGGTCAGTACATTTGCGATAGGATCGTTGACTATGTCATACCGGTTTTATCAGGATACCTTAAAGGTACTCCTAACCTAGGCCATTCTCGTATGGGCCTGGGTCTGATCCAATGGTTATCTAATATGCCTATGGGCCTAAATTAAGATAAGTATGGAGAAATGATAGAATTATATCCAACCAATAGGAGCAGAGTCCTATCATAACAAGGACACTGACGGTTCCTATAAATACCCCATGATTTGAGTCATAAGGTACGTTCACATAAATTATTATACTCCACTTGAGATATATCGGCTATTACCCTTTACTAACTTAGGCATTGGAGGGGTGTTCCTCGGATCAACCCCAAGGTTAGTTTACGTGTTCTGTCTTGCAGGCAATCAAACCGGCTTATACACTCAAAGGATACCAGTTCACTCCAACATACTTATTCCGTACCGGAACATATGTCATAACTCGTATACGGTCTTTCTAAACATAATAGGCATACTTAGTCGAGCATGATAATCATAGTCTTGACTTATGAATCGTGTTATTATTCTTAACATCTTTATTTTAAACATAAGAATTGCCTTGAAGTGATAATAATAATAAGTAATATTAACTTACAATAATCCACATTTAATGACTTATAAATATGGTTCTCGAATTCTGATTATTTCATTTTCTATACCTTGACTTAAGCGCATATATAATAAGTTATCACCATTTAATAAAACTTACAATATTATTACAACTTATAGTGACTCACCTAATAATATTATCAACTTAATTACATAAACCAAAGATAAACTAAAGTCATTATAATCCTTTATTATGTTACAAAGGTCCTGTTCTCTTCCGCATAAAACAATTGAACTAGACTAAATTGAAATGAATAGTGATATGTGAGAGTAAAAGTATTGTCAAGAGTTGAACTGAATTGAATTGAACTAATCTGAACAGAATTGAAAATAAGTTGGGAAAAACATGCTCTTAATCATTTACATATACCAAGTCAGTATTAAAAGGGGTTTATGTAAGAGGTACATGACCCCCCCAAAACAAAAAAAAACCTTTCACATGTGCACATTTATGGCCCAATGGGTTTTGCTGTTTCTGTCAAAGGCCCAGTGTCAACCAATCAGGAACCAAAACGCAAACGCAATAGATTCCCAGACTTCACATCATCTACAGCTCACCAACTTACGAACCCTCAGTAGTCAGCACATTTGAAAATTCTCCAAAACATTCCACTCTATAAAGCCCGTTATCCCTGCTCCCGCCATTCATTTCACACTTCCCTCGCAGAAGAGAGAGAGAGAGAGAGAGAGAGAGATGAGAAAGAGGGGACGAGCAGCGACTAAGAAGACATCGGCGGCCGATTTTCTAGTATCGCCACCAGAAAGAGGAGCGGCGAACCCTCGCAAGAAGTCCATCGAATCATCGCCGACGAAATCTTTCGATTTCACGCTCAATTCTCCGATGACAAACGCAGGAAATCGCCGAAAATCGCCGTCGAATACTTCGCCGCTACGTAAACCGGAAGTGTCATCTTCAATATCGGAGCTGAAAGAAACGGTGTCGTCTAATCTTGACTCCATCAAGCGTCAGGTTGAGCGCTCTCACTCTGACATCCTCAAGGAAGTCGAATCCTCTAATTCTCGCCTTCACAAGCGCTACAAGGTCACCTCTCTCTCTTTCTTGTCTTTGAACTTTCCTTTACTGATTTTATTTTTTTAAAAAATGGACGTTGTTGTCATTGAAACACTTGAATTGTGCAATCCGTGTTAAGAGTTAGGTTATATCGTGTCTGAATATTTCTAGGTTTTCGCTGATATCTTGCTGAGTATGAATGCTTAGATTTGTTGATTGCAATAAAAGGCTGAAATCGTGCGATTAGGTTAATTTAGGAGAATTTCTTTATGCATTTATTGTTACGAGTAACTGAAATTTGAGTTACAGGCGTAATTATTAGTAGTATTAAGAGAGGCGTAATTGTGATTTCGGTTTTCGAGTTATCACATGCTGATTTCTAAGAAATGCCAGAATTATGTGATTCGTTTCAGTGAGCGACTAGGATAATGATATGAGAGTTTGTCTGCAATTGTTGTTTCGAGTAATTAAAATTCGAGTTACAGGCATAGTTGCTTGATTGAGTTTTTTACTTGACGAATTAATGGATTCTAATCTGGATTACATATTTGGTTCGAGATGATTAGATTATAAATTGCGAATGAAAAATGAAAAATATGTGCTTCTTTCCTCAGAGATGAGAATTTTTAGATATTCGCTGTGAACTCTGGTACACGTCGAGAATTAGTTTGCGCCGACAGTAGTAAGCTAATGTAGTTACCTAGCGGGCTTGTTTTGTTTACTTTAAGTTCAGATATGGTTGAATAAGTTCAGATAAGTTCTGTTCAGCAAAAATAAGGTATGACACAGTCACAAAATAAGGTTTAATGAGTTCAGATAAGGTGTAGTAAGGACTATAAGGTCTGATAATTTCATATAAGCAAAAATAAGTTGAAGACTAGAAGAGGCCAGCGTAGGTTACACAACTAGGTATAGTGTCTGTATTGAATTTGGTCTTTTGCTATTGTGAGTTTCTCATAAACTTCACGGAATCATGTAATATTGATTTTACATATGACTACCAACCTTTCAAACATATTGTTAAATAGTCTAGCACTTTCAAACATATTGTTAAATAGTCTAGCATCATAGTATGAGCATCTTTCAGTATGCTAAACAGCTCAAATGCACTGAAATTGTTTTCTTGAGATGTTTATTGTATTGGCCACTTTGTAACTAAATCCCAATCTGTATGTTGAATGAATCACTTCAACAAGTTCCTGTACTGAATTAATTCATCTGTTGCAGTGGAGACTTTTTTGTTTTCTTTACAAATACACTTTAGTGTATGTAGTGAGTTCAGCATCATGATTGTTTGTGTGTGCAGGCTGCACCTTGTGACTCCTTTATGTCATTACTCTCGACTCAAATGTGGTTTTGCAGTTTCATTTTCTCTTGTGGTTCAATTGCTGATTCAATAACCTTTCAAAAACAGTAGCTGATGAGATGTTTTGGCAATTTTGATCGTGGGTTGAGATAGAGGTGTTAATTAATTTTATAAAGACATTAACAAAGACTTTGAATCTCTTTGCCTCAAAATCCAAATTTCAGCTTAAATCTGTGCCGCCAAATGGAGTATTGTCTGCTTTAAGTTTGGAATGGACGTTGCCGTCTAGATAGACTCACAGACTAAATATACTCTTTGCTGTATGGAGAAATACAACTACTGAGACTTTGATTATGTAAACAGATTCAGACTCAAGCATGCCAGCAACTAATGGATGAGATAGACAAGGAATTTAAGAAGATGTCTGAAAGGATAGCTGAAAGCTCTGAAGCAATGAAGGTTTTCATTATTGTTTTCTTCAGCGCACAGTTGCCACTTGCATGTTCTAAGATCAATGTTTGTTAGATTGAAGTTAATTTTTAAGGTTTCACCATCAGGTTTCCTATGCTGAGTTCATAGTGGACGCACAAACCAGTGCTTCTCGTGGTATGTTACTGAACTCTGATACACTTGAGCTAAAACTTGTGAACTTTTTGATTGTTTCCCAATTGTGTTTGTCTGCTGATGCGTGTTCCCTGTGTTCCATCAACCACATAGAAGAGAAACTTAAAGCAGATTCTTTTTTGGTTTTTCATTCTTGGTGTTTGGGGATATCGCAATTCTCAATGCTCAAGTCTCTGATTTGGCCACTGTTTGGTTGTAGCAAACTACTTGTGTCTTAAAGAGACTCTTTTTTAGTGCAATTATTTACAGCAAAAGACATATTATTAGGTCTCCAATTATTTTCCCTCTTTGGCCGGCCTAATTATGCCTGGAAAAAGTGGCAATTTGATTTGGGTATTTAACTATATTATAGGTGCGACTGTTTGCTGTACTACATTAGTATAAGGTTTGAAGTTCTACATGAAGTTTACTTGTTCAATTATAGTCCAATTTTGTTTGAGTTTCCTATTATTGTTACTCTATGTGAGGTGTTTGTGCAACTAAGGTCACTCGTAATGACAATGTAAAGTGCAAGTGATGCTGGCTTTATATAGGGCAGATGTGAAGGTGTATTGTTAGTTCAAAGACTATGATACTCAAATTTGAGCTGGTTATAGAAGTTACTTCTGTATTGTGGCAGAATCTATTTTCTCCTAAATTGAATCTAAGTGAACTGAACATACAGTGGCATTCTTTTTACTTTCCGACCAAATTAGAGCCTTATTTTTTACGCTCTTTTCCCTACTTGAGGTGCTTTATACAGGAATTGGTATCTAAATTTCAATAAGCTTAGTTTAGCAAATTAAACATCAATATGATGCATGAAACCTAGACTGTGGTGTACATTATGAGTGAGAAAATAACTTTTCAGTGTGGAAGTTGTGCGATTAGAACACAGTACCTTAAGTTATAACTTCTTATGTGAGCTGATAAGTTTGCATCCATCCTTTTTCTATATGCAGTGTGTAAGACATCCATCCCAGAGAAAGCAGAGTCTTTTGAGAAAGCTATCGATGCTCTTCGGAACCGCTATGGGATCTTTTGTACACCGACTTAAGTTGCTGTATCCTGTTTCCTGGTAAGTGAAAATTGCTGTTACATAAGTTTCTCACTGTGTATGGGTATATGATTAGTTAGCAATTGCATGACTAAATGAGGCTTCGATCATATTGATGATTCTGTTTTCTCTGTGCTATATACTCATCCTGGTAGTGAATCAATTTGCTAAAATTTTGAAAACTTGGTTCCATAAAAATTGTTAATGCTTTTCCCTTAAACACATTGTTGTTCACAACCAAATTTAGGTTGTTTCCCTTGCACACTCCAACACGAGTCTGCTCTTCATTCAATTGTATCACGCCTTTTTGAAATTGGCATTTTCGGTGGAATTTCAGGGACAAATCGCTGCAGTCCAGATAATATGTTGTCAGAAAGATCGAGTTAAAGACACTTACTTGTAGATGCCCCCTTTTAGCGTTCATCCAAAGGATAAAACATTGTACATAGTGGAGTTTCCAGTCTAGCAAACAAATAGGTAAAAGAAGTAGTAGCATACTAGGTTGAGAAGGAATCAGGTTCATTTGGAAGGGTTGAACATTAACACAAATCAAGTCTTCTTTTTTCAGAGTGCTGTATTTTTTTTTTTTTTTTTTTTTGATTAGGAAATTAAGTTAGCCCAAGAGCTAACCCCTACAAGGCTACTAGCCTGTAGGAAACACCAACACATTGGCTGGTAAGGCATGCATAGCATGCTAAGGAAATACCCAACATATGCTGGGGGTAAGGATCGAACCCCTGACCTCAAGGGCCAAGGGGGAGCGCTCTACCACTTGAGCTAACTCCCATCCTTTTTTCAGAGTGCTGTATGAAAAAAGGTCAGTGCTCATTTAGCTACTTGACATATATTCTGATTCTGGCGTTATTTCTGCATTTAAGCTTCTTTTCATCAGGTCAATTATGAGTGGCTTAGATTGTCTTTCATGCTGGGAATTTGTCTGAGAATCTTGAAACTTCTTAAGCCATCGATAATGAGTAATGATTTATGGCTTATTTTTAGTTAGCTCTGTGCTTGGAGAAGTCTTAGTCAGACTCAGACCTTTATTTTGTCTATGAAGTACTCCAGAAGAAAAGGGTCTGGAACTCTGGATAGCTGAATGGGAAAATATTCACCTTGTCATTAATTAATACTCCAACCTAATATGCTATACAACCAAGTGAACCAACCTATCGGTTTCCTAATCCCAGCATTACTTAGGAAACTTTGCCTGCTTAGCTACATAGTATTAATGTCAGGCGCCTAAAACTACCGAGTTAAACAATATCGTGCCACTTTCCTAAACCCATGTACACACTGCTAATCGATACTTCATTCTTCTCAAATCCCTATAACACTTTGACTTTTGCACTATAACACTATTCATAATACTTAACTTGACCACATCATCTTATAAATGCGTAAAAATCAAATAAATGCTGTTTAATAGTCTCAATGTATGTATAAGGGCTTACATCATTCTACTCAGGCTGGCTTGGGGACTTTGGGGTATTAGTCAGATTAACGGAAAGCCAAACTTGGTAAAATCAGATTTGGTGGCGCCACTGCACAATTTAAGCCATTATATTCCTCCATTTGATAACACAGCATAGGGGGCCACCAAATCACAGAATATTTGAAGTGTCTATGTGATAACGAGAGAGATAGAGATGAGTTAAAGAGGGACTTATGTCATGTATCAATATTATTAGTGAACCTATTAGCAAAATAAGAAAATGTTGCATTTATCTTCCTTTTTTCAATGGAAGTTGCAATTATCTTGAAACTTTCTAAAATGTAAGTGTTCCACTTATTTTTACAAAGGAGGAAGTATTAATTTTAATATTTAAGGTTAAATATTTAAGGTCAATTTCACACCATAAGCGATTTTATAAATTCTGCTCGACTAGAAAGATTGATTCCCAAACTGGACTCAATTTAGTTTGGGCCAAATTGGACTTAAAATTCTCTATGATGTTGTAATTTACTTTTTTTGTCAAAAAGTAGTTGTCACATAATCACATCGATGAAACTATGGGGTGAGCAAAAACACCAGATACCAACAAGGCAACAATTATTCAGTAACCGCTGAACTATTTCAAACTCCGCAACTTTCAGTATCTTTATTCTTTCCAAGCCATGCCTTCGACAATAAAGTGCATATCATTGCTCTCAGTCTCCAACACAAAAAAAAAAAAAAATTAGATTCTTGACATGTTTAAGATTAGATGTCCTTGCTCCATCCTTGACTTGGACAAGACTATCAATAATTCAATACACAACCGCTGCTAGTATTGGGTGCCCTTTAACCAGTTCACTTCTCAACCACTCATCGTCACCTATATGACCTATCCCCTTGATTAATTATGGCCCTACTGGCTACTGCTGTCCATGTTCCAGCCAACCCTATTGCCCATACTCTCACAATACCCGGTGCCAACTGCCAGTATCCTCTTCAGCGTCCCCAACTCACCCCTATCAATGCAACTTCGGCATCTCTGCCCCTAAGGTGCACCATCACCCTCACCCTCACCCTCACCCTCGCCCTCACCTTTGAAACAATGTCTGCCAAACCTGAAACAGTTGCTGAAGCTCTCACAAACCTGTTCTTGTATAAAGCAATGGATGGAATTCGCACTTTGGAGCACATGGAACTTGTATCCCCTCTTCCTCCCATACCCAGAACGTTGTTGTTTCCATGTTTGGGACCAAGTGCAATGCTGATGGCATGGTTGGCTCAACTCGTCACTTAGGTTTTCATCAATGGCCTTTCCCGATCTACAAAGAAACCTTAAAAGTTTAGTTGAGAACCAGCAACCACCCGTCTCATACTTTCTTTTGCCGTTAGCAAAGATTGGTCTTTGCCATAATTAGATATTTACAATGCCTTCCTCGAAGACACTCTTGATGATGAAGTTTACATTAAACACTAAATGACTAAATATAGCCCGTCATTTTCCAAAAACAAACCGTATACCACATAAAAGTGATTTGGTTAACATAAATTTTCTTTTAATATTCAATCGACCAGGATTTTCTGTTAAAACTAATTTATGAAATTAAGGCGTTGGGAAAATAAGTCAAAGAAAGAATAAGAACCTAAGAAAGTGAACACATAATATTCAGACACACACTTGGTCATGAAATTTTCTTTAACACCTAGTATAATAGTTTATATGTTTAAGGATGTGTTTTCATCCCTTTAAAAAATATATTAATTTTAAGAAGGTATATTATCTTGATTGTAGTTCCTTTGATTAATAGCATTATTTAATTGTAGTTTCCTACTTCGTTGAGCATGTTAAAATTTAATCCTTTGCTTTTATAATACTAAGCACACGATTCTTGTTAAATCAAATAAAAATCTTATGATAATATATATATATATATATATATATATATATATATATATATATATATATATATATATATAAGTGAGCTCATATGAGAATGCATACTTACATGAGAAATGAGAATAAATTTTACTCGTTATAACTCTCATGAATAAATGATGTAACTCCAAAAAAAGAATATTAGAAAAAAAAAATCAAAAACAATTTTTTTCTTTTTTGGGCTTAAAATTTTTTAGGGGGTATGACTCTAATGAACAAGTGTTGTAACTCTAATCCAATTGTGTGGTTGACATTCATTCTCATTTCTCATGTAAGGAGCATTCTTATGTGATCTTATCCATATATATATATATTATATAAGTCAACCGGAGCTATGGTGTCCCTCAATGAAATGTCTTTTATTCTTAGTTAAACTAGTCTTCTATGCACGTGATGCGTGCGTCGATGGTTTGAGTCTATTGTTAATAAATTTCATCAAAATATAATTATAGAAATGTGATTTATTATTGTTATACAAACTACTGTAATTTATAAAGTTTTTAGAAATTGAGATAAACATTTAGATGTAAAGTTTTGTAGTCAAATTAAATTTGTAGTTTTTTTATTGAGTAACCATTTTTCTTATTATGTCAAGTTACTTTGTTAATGTTTATTTAGTTTATTGTTGGAATTTTTGACCAATTTCTATATTAGGTAAGGATATAATTGTACAAAATCTAGATATTCAATTAACTAAGAAAAACTAAAGAAAATCACTTAACATTCTTTTATTGTTCATCAAGTTAATTTTTAAAACCTAAAAGAAAGAATAATTAAAAGAAAATTAAAAAAGGGTAAGCAATCGAGGTTTAACCTACGAAATTTACCCAATCAAAATTTTACCCATGCTTATATATGCTCAAAAAGGCTTGAATTTATGTTTGAAAAAATAAAAATAAAAAAACCTGATTTTGCTAGTATATATATGTAAAGAAAAAACATTAGAGGATTTTGATTGCAATTATTTAGTTCACTATATTTAATTTTTTTTTCAAAAAAAAAACCCCAAAATTGGGGAAGGTATGCTTATATAGGTTCAAAAGGGCTAGAATTTATGTTTGGAAAAATAAAAAATACAAATGTGGTTTTGGTAGTCTATATATGTAAAGAAAAAACAGTAGAGGACTTTAATTGCAATTATTTAGTTCATTAGATTTATTTTTCTTTTTCTAAAAAAAACCCAAAATTGGGGAAGATATAGCTGTTTTTTTTAGTTGAGGATATAATGATATAAGAGGGTGGACACTAGCCTCTTCCAACATAATAGAGATTGATATTGATATATCCTCTTATTCTCCATATTTTCAATTTTGAACTTTTTGAAAAGAATAATATTTTTAGCCTAAACATGGTTAATTGCATTTTCATTTCAGATTTTCTGACATTCACTCCTCTTGGCTCTTATTTCCCTGATTTCATTTTCTCATTTTTCTTTATTTACTCTCTCTAACTTATTGTATTTTGATTGTTTCATTTTCTCATTTGTTATACAGACGATTTTTTATAACAGTTCACATTAGCTGATTCCAAATGTTTTCGAGAAAATTAAGGCTTGACTATTGTTGCTCAAATTTTCAAAATATCAAACTAAGCTGCAATTCTAAAATTGGTAAATCAAACATCTCGGGGAAAAAAAATGATTTGATTGGTAGTCTGGTTTACAATCGCTTTGCAAACACCCCTATCTCTTACTAAGGATATATTTAGGAACATAAGCTTAAATAGAGTTGAAACTAATAAGATAGCTGAAAGGAAGTAAACTGATAAAGTAGTTGAATTTTGAGCACTTTAAATTGAGATGTTATATTTGATGGCAACTCAATTTCAATTATTTTTTGAGATTAAATTTTATTTAAGTTCTTGTTTCAAACGCAATTATTTATTTTAGGTGATTTAAACTTTTAGTACCTATTTATTTAAGTGAATTAAATTTATTGTCAAACAGAGATTAAGACCACATTTTTTTGGCTGAGAGAAATTGAATTGGACTGAATTAAAATTAACTGAAATGAACTCAATTGAGAGAAATTGAATTGTGAAAGAAAATTAAATTAAAGTGAAATTAATTGAACTGAACTACCATAACCTAAGCCTTTGACACGAAAATCCTTTGTATCATGATTGGTCTTTCCCCACCGGCAGACTAAACTTGCAGTTTGGCAAGATATGATTAGCCTTTAGTCAAATCTCATAATTCGATATTTTGCAGATTTTGCTGATATTTACATTAGTTAGGTGTATCTATGTCTTAGTTGTATTGCTTAGTCAAAGATATCAAAGGAGGTTGTTGCTTCATTATTTAGGACGGTCTTGCTCTTCATCAATACTATGATTTTATGTTAAGAGTAGTTAGAGCGACATATATTTTTCAATAATATAGCTTTCTTATTTTCGGAGAAATAGTGTTTCAAAATGGTGGAAAATAATTATCCACTTATCCTAAGGGTAGAATACACTTTTTCCTTAAGGAAGGAATGCCACTATTTCCTTCAGATTTTGTTACATTTTGTTTCCTTCCATCTATCTTTTCCCTTTCAGATTTATTCTTCCTATCCTCTCTTACACTCCTCCTTGCAAATAACTGAACATAGGAAAACCAATTTACAATTATATTTTCCACTGAAAAATAACATTGTCTATTAAAATTGTTTGTCCCATCAAATGGGGTCCAGATGAAAATTATCAATTGACCTAAATTTCATACTTATTCCCTAATTTTATAATGAACCCCGGATATTTGGAGCTGTACTAATCCCACAAGATCTGGAACTGGAAGTGGGCACGAAACTTCAATTCGATATGTTGGATTTGTTTAAAGATTCTTCCAAACGAGTTGTGCTCAAATAGGCACCACGTAGTTTTCTATGGAAGGGCAGCTGTATAGAATAAGAAATATCTTTGACTTCCATGTTGCATTTATTACTTATTGATAATTTTCAGCATTATTTTTGTCCTGCATTATTATATGCTGGATTTCTTTTGACAGGTATGTGGTGGAATATTAGTCAGTCATTTGAGTCACATTGAAATGAAGGATTCCAGCAAGAAAAGTAAAAAGTTTGACTTAGTTAAAGTGTAGCTTGACTTCAAATTCCCGGCTTAATAACTAATTGACCATTGGCCAAAGCAAGCAGAGCTTGTAAAACTTGGAAAAAACTTTATCAACGCAATAGATAATTTACTTACCAGATATGAACTTTAATAATTAGTAAACTAGTACTCAACAGAATAAATTATTTATAATTGTCTATTTTTAGTGGATAGTCTACCTAATAAATAGATGTATTCTGTGATGGATCCAAAAATTTGGGAATGGTTGGTTCCAGTGTATGTTGCTACTACTCATTTCTCATAATTTCAACAAAATTCTGCTTTGCAATTTCTTAAGTTCTGGGATAATTTTATGGGAGAATTCTGATTTTTGTTGGGACTGATTTTTCCAATACTTACATGGCCTGAAGTCAAGGCTTTCATTCTTTTGGTTGTTGATTCCTACGGCTTTGTGTCGCTGCCCTGCCTACTAGGGATGCGCATTTCCGGACACCTCATCCGATCCGAGTGCCTGATCCAGCTCTGATATGGGTAGCTCGATGCCTAGAGCTTTCTAGGCTACATAAAGAGAGTATGCTTTGAAATTCTGGTGATAAAAATGCTTTGTGTGAGTTGTGTCACCAAGTCCTTGCTTATCGTGCCAAGAAATTAGTTTATGTTGATGTCAGTCACAAGCTAGGTATTCCCCCTTTGCGACAGCATGCTTGGCCTGGATGATGTCATAATTCTTTTTGGTGAGGGTACTACTGGTTGCGAGCATAGCAGAAAGGCAAGGCCTTTGTTGAATTTGCGGTGGCCGAGAATTTAGATTATGAGATGTCCGCCAATAGTGATGAACCCCGGCGATAACAATGACCTTGGTGATGATTCAAAGATCATCCCAAACTTGATTGATGATGAGTTCTGTCGACTTTGGTTGCTAGCCACATATAATACGGGTCCCTTGATGGTTAAAATTGATACCCCATGGCGTATTGATGCTATTTAGCGAGATTATTGTAGAATTGGGGAGGAGTTTCCCGTTTTCCTGAGAAGTATAAGCTAGTAGTGTCTAATGAGGGTGCCATTGTGACTAAATGCGGTTTATGCTCAGCACTTTGATTACGGGGTATGTTTTCCTCTTGATTCTAGTGTTGCGAAGTTTTTGAAGGATTTTAATGTCTGCTTAGCATGATTGACTCCTTTGGTTATTCGCAACATATTTGCGTATGTTTGGGCTTATCGCTTCTTAGGCTTCCCAGATACTTGTGATTTGCTTAGACACTTGCATTAGTTGAGGAAAAATGTGTCGGCTTGCAACAAGGGTCGGTGGTCTTTATATACTTCTCTTGGTAAGAGGATCATTTGGCTGTAAACTTCCGGCTGAAAGGGATGACATAATTGCTTTTTTTTGGGTGAAGGTTCCTGACGACTTTCCCCTTTGTCGCCATTTTAATAAGCACCGGGCCAAGATAGATCACATTCCTTTTACTAGTCTTAGCGAGCGCGAGCTAGATTCCTTTGATTATTTCTCTTTCATTAAGGAGGAGAATGATGATGGTTCTTTTATTAGGAATGTACCGAAAACTTGGTTGCCAAATGCCAACTATATTTTTGGTAATTAGTAGCTTTCAGCAATGCGTCTTTGCCCCTATTTTCGATGTCGACCACATGATACAAATGATGTGTTATAAACAAAAGATCATACAAACATACACATGCATGTATGTATGAAAAAACAAAAAAGAAAATGGCAACAACCAAATATATAAAAACGAAGGAAATCTTAAGGCAGCAATCTCATGTCGAAGCAGCAAAAAGTGAATTAGCAGGCCTGTCAAGAGGCAAATGCATCCACCGCAAAAGCCAATACCCAAGAGTGCCACCGATCTCTCGAATTTCCCCACACAAAGACTCATCCTCCGTAACATCTAAAACAGGCTGACACACCTTCGCAGGAACAACTAGGGAACAAGTAAAAAGAGTCTTGACGACATCACGTTTTCGGGATCTCTCTGCTCTCGAGCTTACTCGGGCGGATATAAATGCAAGGAGACCGACTAGACGAGGGAATGTCTATCTCAAGGGCCTCCAAAGGGTGTTCACAAAGAGAATCACCTTGATTCCCAATATTTGTAAAGTGGGAAGGTACATCAGTAAAAGGCGTTGACTGAGTGAGCGTACGAGGAAGGGTACGCGAAGATGCATGCAAAATATACATGTTCCTTATATTATAGAAAGTCAATGAATAACATACCAGGTGGATGAGTCTGGCAAAATCGCATTGCTAAAAGTTGCTCATTTCCAAGAATATACTTGGCATTTCGCAACCAAGTTATCGAAACTATCCTAATAAAGGAACCTTCATCGTTCTCCTCCTCAACAAAAGAGAAATAATCAAAGACATTATGCTCACACTCGCTAAGACTAATACCAGTAATGTGATCCATCTTAGCCCACCGCTTAGTAAAATGGTCGCGAATGGGAAAGCCATCAAGGAACCTTCACCCAATAAAAGAAACTTTGTCATCCCTTATGGTTGGAAGATTTAAGTATACAGAGACCACCAACCGTTGTCGCAAGCCGTTCCATTTTTCCTCAACCAGTGCAAATGTCTAAGCAAATAGGGAGATCAAATCTATAGTTGAGAAGACTGTAGATAGATCGCACAAGGATGGGTCTATTAAGTTAGATGATGCATTATGGACGTATACGACGGCCTTGAAAACTCTTATAGGTACCACGCTCTATCGTCTAGTGTATGAAAAAGCATGTCACTTACCCGTTGAGTCGAAACACACAACATTTTGGGTTGTCAAGAGCCTAAATTATGACTTTGACCAAGCGGGTGAACGCCGAGCTCTGCAATTAAATGAGCTTGATGAGCTCCATTTGGATGCTTACTTGACTCAATTTCAACTCATGATTGAAGCTTTTTCTTGGTAAGCTATGTTCTAGGTGGTGTGCACCACTTCATGTCACCAAGGTCCTTTCATATGGTTCGGTGGAAATCACTAGTGAAGCAACCCGAGTTTACACCTACTTTTTTCCCCTCAAGCACTAGGTCACCGGTGATCCTATTATGAAGGCAAGCAAGTCTATTGCCTATCTCTTCCACCAAATGTCACATGATCTTTAAGGAGTCGAGCTAATTGACTTTAAATGAGTGCTTTTCAAGAGGCAACCCGAGTTTACACCTACTCTTTTTCCCATTTTCTTTAATTTTTTCTTTTCGTGTGATTTTATTTACATTGATATATTTCTCTTTGTTTTTGGTGTGTTTATAAGTGTAAAAAAAAAAAGCAGTTCGTAGAAAAGAAGGTATGCAAAAAGACGAGTCGCGACACAATGCTCCAGCTCACGGTGAAATGCCAAGAGATTACCGCGACTTGCGGTCTTGATTCAACTAATGGCAAGCAGCATGACTCGCGCTTTTCGAGATAAGCGAAATCTAGGTTTTTAACTCGCATCTCCCTCTCTTGTCCCTCACTCTATTCTTTCGACCCTCTCTCTCCCTCACAAACAAAACTCCCCATCCCCCCTTCACTCACCACTCTCCCTCCACCTCATCAACCACCACTGCCGCATACACCACCACCACCCCCTACTCTTTTCAACCACCTCTACTACATACTCCACCCCAACTCTCATAACCCCAATTTCCACCCAAATTCCCATACAATCAACCCTCATCAACAAAAATCTTAGAAATTGGGCCTTTTTGCATTGAAATTTGTTTCGTGAAATTGAAAAGTGCAACACCACATTGGGTACTAGATTGGCATATTTGGTGTTAAAGTGCATCACATAATCCCCTTTAAAGTTTTTTGAGATAGAAATTTCACATTCCTACCTTCCTTTGATATAGCTTGAATTCACTGTTTTAGCTTCATCTTTAGGATTCTTTAGGATTGTTGAAATTATTCTTTGTGCATATATATGATTGGAATTTCAGTATGCATGGTTGGTTATTATTGGTGATTGTTGGCTATTATTGGTGATTTTGGTTGGAAAATTGCATTGTGATTGGTAAGCGAATTTGCACTTGTGAACCATGCCACCAAAATCCAAACGTACCAAAACAGGGAGGCTAACACTTATCGAGTGACCCCTAGGGTAGATATGATGGAACTATGTAACCTTATTGTCGAGCACTGTGCGTGGGTGCGTCTAACGCAACCTAATCATTATATCAAGCGTACTAAGTTCATTGATTATTCCGCACTAGAGACATTGGGGTTAGCCGAACCAGTCACCGAATTACTCCAAAAAATTGGGCTCGAAGGTTTTGTGAGTAAATGGGCGCCCACCTATGAGCGTTTCACCTTAGAATTCCTATCTATGCTAACAAAAAACCGAGGGTGAAAATGTTTGGTTTGAGTTCCACCTTATTGACAAATCTTATAGCCTAACTATGCAGCAATAGAAAACCATATTTGGTTGGAGGCACTTGAATAAAGCGAACTTTCACCACACCAATTATTACAATGAGGATAGTTTTGGGCACGCATTCACTCAGTTGCGTACCAAATAACAAGAGCTTCTTCTTGTGCCACCCCTTCTTCGTTATGCGAAGAGATTGTTATCTATGGTCGTATTTGGGCAAAGGGAAATCACTAACCTCCCAAGCCTAGAGTTGAAGGTTTTATGAAATCTTAGGATGAGAGAAACTAGAGGGGAAAGAGAGAGTGAAGGGAAGGCACTGAAATATGATATAAAAGTCAACAAAAGAATTATCATTTATATTAGTATGTGTAATAATTATAAAGTGTTGAAAAATAATAATAAAAATAAGAGAAATAATACAAGTTTGATGAAAAATGACATATAAGTAACAATGATATCAGTTGGTGTAATGATAATAAATTATTTAAAGAGTTAAAAAAAATGATAATAAAATACAGGATATTGATACAAGTTTGCTAAAAAATGACATAAAAATTAGTAATAATGACATCATTTTGCTTCTAAATGATGTCATTGTAAGTTATGTAAAGAGTTGACAAACGATAATCATGAAATACAGAATAATTATACAAGTTTGCTGAAAAATGATATAAAAATCAGTTATAATGATATCATTTCTCTTATAGATGATATATGTTTGTATAATTTTTTTTTTTTTTTTTTTGAGGGGATATATGTTTGTATATTAATGATAAGACTTATAATGAGTTAAAAATTGATAAGGATATAGGGGAAAATGATATGAAACAGTTTCAAAATGACTTAAGTTTGTTGAAAAATGACATAGAAGTCAGTAATTAATAATGACATGAAAGAGTATTACAAATGACATGAGAAAAATTTTAAAAAGTAATATAAGACAACTTTAAAATGATATGAAATACGCCAATAATAATATAAAATACTAATATGAGTTCACATGTGAGAGGTTAAACAATAATTTATAGCGTAAAATATCACACCTGAAACGCACTCTTGAATTTTCAAACTGATGTTTTGAAGCCGATAAATAAGCCCGTAAACGGTCAACTACTAATGCCAACTTGATAATGGCGGAAAACTACCGCGACCGCGAGTTGCAAGAAAATATGCACATCACGTTTAGTTTTTTTTATTCAAGGCTAATCAATCTAAGATTCATATACTTCAAGCAGCCAGTCAGATAGTTGCATAAGAATGACAGCTACTTTCGGATAAAGAAATAAATAACGATTATACTACGCATTTTCATGCATATATAAATTGAAGCTCATCTTCCATAAACTGGAAAACAATTCTCACTTCTTCTCCAAAAACAAAACAAAAAAGAAGTTAAACAATGGCCATTGATAATCTCAATGGCGGTTGCGCGAGCGCTAGAAGCTTTACAATACAGCTCTTAGCAGGGCGTTTCTTCGTGGTATTTGCAACCATCTTAATCCTTAGTTTTATTGGTTCTGCCTATATATTTGGTCTATACTCAGGTGACATTAAATCAACACTTGGGTATGACCAAACTACACTTAATCTTCTTAGTTTCTTCAAGGACTTGGGGACTTATGTCAGTGTCCATGCCGGCCTTCTCATGGAGGTGTCACCACCTTGGGTGGTGCTCTCACTTGGAGGCATAATTAACTTCTTTGGCTACTTCATGATATGGCTTTCAGTCACTCACCGGATTGCGCACCCGCCGGTTTGGCTAATGTGCCTCTACATCACCATTGGTGCTAACTCTTTAGGGTTCGCCAACAGTGGAGGCCTTGTGCCGTGTGTGCAAAACTTCCCTGAGAATCGAGGTGTTGTGATTGGGATATTAAAGTCTTATCTTGGGATAGGTGGTGCTATTATGACTCAATTCTACCATGCCCTCTATGGCAATGACTCTAGTGCAGTTGGTGTCATTTTGGTCATTGCTTGGCTACCTGCACTTGTTTCATTGCTCTTTGCATTTAGTGTTCGAGTCCTTGATACATCCAAAAGACAAATTAAGAGAGATAAAAAGTTCTTTAATGACGTCCTTTGTATGTCTCTAGGCCTCGCGGCGTTCATCATGGTTATGATTTTGGTGCAAAGAAAGGTCGAATTTGGCAAACCTGGTTATAGTGCGAGCTTTGCTGTTATCATCGTTCTCCTAGTACTACCTATCCTTCTAGTCTTTAGAGAAGAATATGCTCTTTGGATAGCCAAGCTTAACAGAAGCAATACCCTCTCTGAGCTAAAGATCGTGCCAAAAGAAGATGAATCTCCTGCAAAGCATCAAGCTATTGCTATCAGTAGCTCACCAATAGCAGGTCGTGATGAACAAGCCAAAGTATTATGGTATAAAAATGTGTTTAGCCCTCCAGCTAAGGGTGAAGACCACACCATCTTACAAGCAACTTTTAGTATCGATATGCAAATTTTGTTCCTCGCTACAATTTGTGGCATAGGAGGGAACTTAACCACTATAGACAATTTAGGTCAAATTGGAACATCATTAGGGTACCCTAAAAAAAGCATTAGTACCTTTGTCTCCTTAGTTTCTATATGGCAATTTCTCGGGCGTGTGATGGGAGGGCTCATTTCAGAGCGTTTGTTAGACAAATACAAGTTCCCAAGACCCGCATGCCTCACCATTGCACTCTTTGTATCGTGCATTGCTCACCTTCTGATAGCCTTCAACGTGCCTTATGGGCTGTATGTAGCATCAGTTATCATGGCATTTTGTTTTGGTGCTGAGTGGACATACCTCTTCAGTATTATATCCGAGCTATTTGGGCTCAAGCACTATGGTACGTTGTACAATTACGGCTCATTGGCTGCTCCACTGGGGTCTTTCATATTCAATGTGCGAGTCGCGGGACATTTGTATGACATGGAAGGACTAAGACAACTCAAGGCATCCGGGCTCACGAGGAAGCATGGAGATGAATTGCATTGTTATGGAGTCAAGTGCTACCAGTTGGCCTATTTTATAATTGCAGCAGCTACCTTTTTTACTGCACTTGTGTCTTTGATTCTTGTGGCTAGAACTAGGAAATTTTATAAAGGGGATATCTACAAGAGGTTTCAGGATCAAGCTGAGAAGGATTCTTCCTCAATAACTGATGAAACAGTCGGAGGGAAATCTGGAAGGAAGGAACAAGAGATGAATTAATTACTTTTTAGTTGCTTTTTCAGTCGTTAGTTTCTGTAATTTCATACAGAGTGGATTGATGTTAGTAAGTCAAAGTGTAAGCATAGTATATATTGTCCAAAACCTTAGTACTTATTACTTTATTAGCGTATTAGCTATAGAAAACTTTGTTCATCCAACATACTTGCGCTGTTTCAAATTGCAATGCAAGACTATTTTAGGTACGGTTTTTGTTTTGAGATTTAAGTCATTATAAGACATGTAAGATCATCATAATCTAGGTCATTTTTATTATACTAATGCAATAATAGAGTGTATACTGTACACATATGTGTGGTTTTGATGCATTTTGACAAAATTTCAGGAATTTGTAATATATAATATAGTCAATGTGTTAAAAGAAAAAGGTCTTAAGTGTGACTTTTTACCATAAAGGACAAGAGCAGAACGTGGATCAACAGCTTGATTGCTTAGATTAGACTTTTGCCGACCCCAATTCTTAAGAAACAACTAGCTGACCATTAAAAAACGGGTTAAACAATGATAATTTTGATGAGTGAATATAATCTAGGCATGTGATTAGGAATTGATAATATGTATTAGCAAAGGAAGCCAAAAGCCTTGCTCGATAAATAAGGTTCGAATAAAGCTAATACTTCAGAAGCTATTATTTTGACAACATGGTTAGTCAGACCTCATAAATGTTGATATGAGCTGCATTTAGAAATAAGTATCAATATGCTTGACAGATTATAATGGGCTGAACCTTAAATGAATGATAAGAAAGACGAGGAATTGAAGAAGTATATAAGAACTAGGTTTTGACCCGTGCAAAATGCACGGATTTTTTTTTTATTTATAAATTTTATGATCGATTTTATGATGTTTCTTCCAAAATTATGGGGTGAATATTAGATCGTGATTTAAACTTTATATAATCATATCATTTATAAGGAATATTTTAAAACCGACTTATAACTCGTGCGTTCAATGACTGATGTAATTAATATTATCGTGCGACGTTGACTAAAAAGGTCTTTGCTCTATCCATTGTTTCACATTGAGGACCAAATAAAATCACAATTCGCTCCATTATTGGGATTCAATCATGCAACCACAACTTTTTCCTACTTTCTGTCGTCCCTACTTTCCACAGTCCCTTTTAATCACCCCCACTCTTTTATTGTCTTGAGATCTCGTGATCTTTATCACAAATAAAATTTCAAACCCTAATGCTGGTAACTCTTGATATGGCTAACTGAACACGTGCAAATTACAAACCAAAAATGGAGATTTAAAACATAGCTAGAATTGTTATATTTAATTGAACCTTTCTCCTGAATTTCGGCAATATTATATTTAAATAAAATGGAGATTTATTCGAAAAATTGCTACATTCGATCAATTGAATCTTATGTTATTAAAGAAAAAATTTCCCATTCAATTCCAGATTTATTCGAAAAAAGTTATCCAAAAAGTTTGACCACAGATTCATCGAACACACTTGATATTTTTGAAAATGGAGAAAAAATGAATTTGATTGTGTTTTTATCCATTAACGTTGGATGTGTGAGATTGAAATGTTATCTACATAAGTTTTTTATATGAAGATGATGATTCACTTTCTAGATGTTCAAATTGAGATGGAAAAAGACAGAATTTTTCTGGCAGTGAAAACTGAGAGTTCTAAGCAAGGGTTTGTTACAGCTTGGAACTTTATTAGCAAACTTAGATTTTGTTAAGATTATATTCGGCTTCTAGATAGAAGTAAGATTCTATGCACCTCTCTTAGAATTTAAAGCTTGTAAGTTTCATACTATTTGACCCTTTTTTTTATTTTGGAAAGTAAAATATAGAATAAATTATATTGTCAATTATTAACATGCACAATTCACCCTTTTTTTCATTTTTATTGTGAGTTTGTGATTAGCTCACTGATCCAGGTCAATAATACTTGTTCCAAATGAACGGTAATATATAGAAATAAAAATCAATTTATATGTAGAAATATATTATATGACATTTTATCTTTTCTTTGAGATGAACACCTAAAAATTATGAGCTCTCAAATTTCATATGTATGGTAATGTTATTTTTTTTAGTTGTGATTCGGTTGTTGTGAATAAACTAAACAAATATACTTCCTCTGTTTCAAATTACTCGCTACACTTTGACTTTCACGCTTGTCGATGCACTACTTTGACTACTAATATCTTTAATTATGTATTAGAATAAAGTATAAAATTTTGATTTTCTGAAACTATACATTGAGACAAATCCAACAATTACATTATAACATTTGATTTTATCTAATACTCCCTCCGTTTTTTTTAGATGTAACATATTGACTTTGGGCACTATTCATCCAATACACTTTGACCACTAATTGTTATTTATACATAAGAAAAAATATAGTCATATGGGATCTTGTTTGATTCGTCACGGTATACACTTTCCAAATATATATTTTTTTATAATTTTTACTTTTATACAATTGGAGATATTATCGGTCAAAGTTGTGCCTCGGCAAATGTGAAAAGTCCAATGTTACATCTAAAAAAAACAGAGGGAGTAGTAAATAATGCATGGTCAAACCTCATTCATGAATAGTGGAATTTTCAAAGTGTAGCGAGTAATTCGAAACGGGGGAAGTATATGACTTATAAACTTCACAAAGATACAACTACACTAAAATTATAGACAATAAATTTCACATAAGTTCTATATGTAATTTTAATCTTTGACCTTACATAGAGATGCCATACATTTACCAGTTAAGATTGCATATTCCTAGCGAACTTTAAATACTGTGATGTGATATTTTGTACAATGAAAGGGGTCCCATTGTTATGATACTAAACTTTAAGACATCTCATGTTTGTTGTTACAATTAGGCTACCCTCCTTTAAGTTTTACAAACCTCATGAGCAAAGTAAAAGTTAACTTTTGTTGAGACTTTGTTATCTTTTCTTATCAATTTATATATTGGCTAATCCGTTTTTTAATTGATAGTTTAATATTAGGTGTTAGTACATAAGATGTTTAGACTTTTGTGCAAGTATTAGTACATAAGATGTTTATTCTTTTGTGCAAGCTAAATGTTAGTACATAAGATGTTTATTCTTTTATGTAAGCTAAGTGTTAATACATAAGATGTTTATTTTTTTTTTGCGTTATACATGAGGTGCTAATATCAATTATTATTGATTTTATCGTGGATTGTGTTTTGTATTGCTAATTATATTGTAACTCACTAATAATTATCATCGTTTTATGGGATACACTGTAGTATTTGTAATATGACGGCCCACGATTTTATAGTTTGCAATGAACTTGTAATTTTGATGGTATGGATATGTGGTCAATGATCTTATAATTTGAACTTTAAAAAAAACCCTATAATACAACTTATTGTATGATTAATACGTCCCTTGGTAAACTTATTTAATATTATAATCTGTTAAGAGTTTTATTTTAATTTGGGTTTAAGAAGAGAGTACAACATGTTCATTTAAATAGTTGTAATACCTTCAGTAGTACCTAAAATATCAGCTTCTTGCTATAAATTTATTTCTTAATTAGTGCCAAAATATATGATTAGTAACTCAAATACCGAATTTATGGGATATGAATTTTTAATTAGTTTCTAAAAAATCATATTTAGGGGATATGATTTTTTTTGATTAGTGCCTAAAATATCGGATTTAGGAGATAATTTTTTTTTGGCAGTTTTATGATGCATAAGTAATTACTAATTAATAGCAATCGATTCCTAAAAGTTAGTTGTTTTACATTCCATAACAGAGAACTTTCTTAAATAGCTTTTCAATTATATGCCTAAAAAAAGTAATGCATAACAGAAATATTTAAAGACAAATACACGTGGCTAAAAATTGGAAAAGATATTACAAAGGATTGACACATCAGCAATGCAATTTGCTCTTGACACATAAGCAAATCCGTATTGCTTTATAGTATTATATAGATTACTGAAAGCTGTGAACCAATGAAGATTAAGGATATTACATAATTGGCATTGACACAAATGCCATACACCAATTTGAAGACCGTTTAACTGTTTATTCATTTGTTACTATTTTACATTTAGGCTTTATTTGGTAGAGTTTAAAATATTTCCATGAAAATGAGTTTTTCTTTTCCTCTCATTGTCCATTATTTGGTTTGGTAAGGGTTGTAAGGTTTTCCATCGGAAAAGAGCTTTTGTGTAGGTGAAAATCATTATTCTTGAAAAAAAAGAAGGGAAAACATATTTTTCTCTTCCTCCCTAGCAACCTTTTACGCTCCTCTTATCCATCTTCTCCCTTCCCTTTTCATTTTTCTTGTTTCCATAACTTTTTTACATTGAACCAAATAAATGAAAATTAGCTTTACAATTAAATTTTTCATTATAAGATATTTTACATAAAAATTCCTTTTACATCGAGAATGCTTCATATCCAAATTCCAACCAATCGAAAGTTTGATATTGTCGACGCATGAACACTGGAATCCATATAATGGTCAAAGGGATATTCACAACTGTACTAATCCCATAAAATATGGAATCATAACTAAGCATGATTCTTCAACTTGTGGATTCTTGTGTTCATGGCTTCATGCGTGGACTTTTCAAGAATGATGATAGTTGTAATAAAATGACTTATCGGTAATTTCGTATAATTAAATTGTGGTCCAAAGCATGAATCTTCAACCTGTGGAATCTTGTGTTCATGCGTCGACTTTTCAATAATCATGATAGAACTAACAAAATGACGTATAATTAATATGTGGCCTAAAGATTGGTTGAGAGATTGTCATAATTTATGATTTTTGCGATTTGCCGTAGTCAGCAAATCACCATAATATTATGTAACAATTGAATTTTGGAATTTTTGAAAGTAGAATTATCCATAACTTCCTAACTTCCAAGTTACAAGTCATAGATATCATTAACGGTTAAGATTCAATTGAGTCATCTCCTCTTCTCATCCTCTTCTCATCGACAAAGTCCTACATCAAGTAACAACATCTCGAATAAAATGAGAGTCAGCCTCAATATGTTTGGTGTGCTCATGAAACACCGAATTCTTAGATATATACACTGCCACAACTCACAATATAAATGCATCCTTGCACGATGTTGAACTCCAAGATCACCTAATAACTGCTTAAGCCACTTTAGTTCACACATTATAGCAGCCAAAGAACGATATTCTGCTTTTGCAAAGGAACGCGATATTGTAGGCTGCTTTTTAGTTTTCCAGGTATAACTTAGCAAAAAAAAAAAATTCATTCACTCAAAGAGCGTCTAGTAATGGGACAATTGGCTCAATTAGAATCACAACATCCTTCAAAACGAAGATTACTGTCAAAACGAAATAAACTGATTTTTCTTCAAATATCTAACGATTCTAAGAGTTGCCTCCCAATGGACAACTTTTGTTGCCTAAATTTCTGATAGAATATGAATATAATATGCTAAATCAGGACAAGTAACAGCAAGATAAATCAACCTGCCCATCAAACGATGATACTACTCTGCATAGTCCATTAATGGACGTATATACACACACCATCAGCCAAAGCTAGCTAAATGATGTTGTTGCTCGATAGGAAAATCTGCAGGTTTTGCACCCAGCAATCCACGCTCAAAAATAATGTCCATAGCATAATTCCGTTGACTCATAAATATTCTATGAGGACCAATGGCAACTTCCAAGCCTATGAAATATTTCAGAACACCCAAATCTTTCTTAAAATATTTTCCAAAATAAGTCTTGAAGTTCAGGAAAACTCTCTAATCATTCCCTGCAATAATTATATCATCAATATAGATAAGCAAATTCAACTGAATTTTCTTCCTTGTCAAGGTGAACAAGGAATAATAAGAATAGGATTGCTTAAAAACCATAGGTTTTTAGAGCATTAGCTAATTTGCAAACCAACATCTAGGTGCCTGCTTCAAACCATACAAAGATTTTTTTCATCCTGCACACTAGATTATTATTTTCATAAAGCTAGGATGAATCTTCATGTACACCTCCTCTTCCAAATCACCATAAAGAAAAGCATTATGCACATCCATCTGATGAATTTTCCATTTTTTCACAGCAGCCATAGCAAAAAAAGTGCGAACCATCGTCATTTTTGCCACAGGAGCAAAAGTTTCATCATTATAGTCAATACCCTCTACATGATGATGGTCAAATATGACTAATCTGACTTTCAATCGCTGTAACTTTCCTTGCTCATCATGATATCTCTATATACTTTGTATACACCCACGTACCCCCCAACGCCTTCTTGCCTAGAGGTAAGGGTTGCAATTCCCAAGTGCTTGATCTTCCAGAGCTTTAATTTATGTAGCCATGGCCTCAAGCCATCCTTAATGCTTTATAGCCTCCTAAAAAGACTTAGGAGGATTCCCTACCGTAATAACAACTACATCTCTACAATGTTTGTTATCAGAAAACTTATTACAGCTAACATAATGTGTAATAGGATAAGGAGTACTTGAGGACTTTGATGAAGCAGGTGGCCGAGCAAATGAACTTTTCTTTTTCTCTACAGTATGAATCACATAATCCTGCAATTTCTTAGAAGGAACTTTGGTGTTTCTCTCTACCCAAAGCTCCAGTATCAACCTACCCACTCCTTCCTTATACCCGTACTGTCGGGGCAATAACATCCACACGTGGAGCCTTCTGTAGAGCCTCGGTTGCATCCCTGCAGGATGCTGAATTCCAAGATCACCTAATGACTACTTAAGCCACTTTAATTCACACACTATAGCAGTCATAAAACAATATTCTACTTCTGCAAAGGAATATAACAACAAGTGGCAACTAGTTTAATTTAGGCCTGCAAAGATGGTTGTAAGTTCAAACTAAAATATAACTTGGACTAGTTTTCAAACATAAAGATATGATATGTTTAGATTAACTAGGGATTAATGATGTACTTCTAGTTCTTTAATGCTTCTATTTTAATCGTCGGAAGTTGCGAAATACTTGTGGTGATTAGATTAGTTTAGAATCGATATTCGGCCGAGTTCAATATTGATTAAAAGTATGGAAGTATAGGGGAGTTGGGCTACTTGAATTCCTACAATTAATCTATCTAATTAATCTTGAATTTATGAAATTGAAGTATAATCAAGGTTAAGAATTTATAAATCTCTGAAAGTATTATGAACTTTAAGTGGAATTACTTGTCATCACTTGTAAATAGTAGGTTAGACTTATCTTTAGTTGTTTTTAAATTCATAGAAACATCTTGCATTGTAAACCCCCCCCCCCAAAACAATGTGAATATGTATATATTAGTAAATAACATATAATCCCTCCGTCCCTTAATAGAGTGCCCATTTCTTTTTTGGACACTATTCAAAGGTAAAGAAAGCCCTCAAAAAATATTTCTAATATATAAGAAAAAACATAGTCATGTGGGGTCTTGTTTGATTCGTCTCATTACGTACATTAAGAAAATCAAACTTTTATAATTTTTACTAATATGAAATTAGAGATATTAACGATACAAAACGTGCATTGGCAAATGTGCATTGGAGAAATGGGCACTCTATTAAGGGACGGAGGGAGTATATAATAGTTGAACTTGGATTTTAAGATTATATAAATCTCTCCGTGGGATCGACCCTTATTTATCGTTGTACTAAACTTAGATAATACTAATGTGGATAATATAAGGTTTTAATTTATACATATATCAACACGTACCAACACTAGTGGAAAAAAGCCCATCTGATGCGGTCAAAATCGGGCTTAACGCTCCGATTTTGGTTCGCATCGGATGGGCTAGCAGCAGTTATGAAGGATTAACTGATCCGGTCCAAAACCGGATCAGTTTGTCACTAACTGATGCGGTTTTGCAAGAAAATCGCATCAGCTAATCAGATTAACGGATGTAGTTTTCTTGCAAAACGACATGAGTTTTGGGACTCATGAAATTTTTTTAAAAATCTTGCAGAGCCACAAGCACGGGATGAACCAAAACCAACACTCAAGCATACAAACTGATTATACAAATTAAATTACAAAAATTTCGCAAACTAAATTACAAAAAGTTCAAGGAAAATAAATTATAGAATAACAAATATTATTCAAACTGATTAAAGACGAAAAATAGGAAACAAAATATTATACGAAATGATTATACAAATCGATTAAACCAAAAACAAACACTCAAGCAAAAAGACAAAACCAACACTAGATCTATACATAATAACGAAATTAATTGGCAACAAAATTAAAATGAAAATTAAATAACTAAACTATACATAAAATTAAAAATGTTGAACAAATATAAATTGAAATTGAAAATCGAAAAAAAGAAATAAATTAAATCAAATAAAATAACAAATCTAAACCCTAAATTACATGCGAAATTGAGATCATCTTGGCTTCGTAATTCATCTTCGTCATCTTGGCTTCGTCATTCATCATCCTCATCACTTCGTAATTCGTCTTCATCTCTTCATGTCATCGTGCGAAGGTAGTGAAAGCGATGGTGGTTCGCTGAATATTGAAGCGACAGTGGTGGTTTGTTGAATGTTGATGCGACGAAGAAAGAACGGCGGGAGTTCAGGGTTGGAATATTGACGCAACGAAGAAAGGACGGCAATAGAAAGGACGGTGGTGGTTCATTGTGGAAGGAGAAGGGATTAAGGAGGAAAGAGAGGAGAGGGGGATGGAGCGTTTAGGCTAGAGGGATTAGGGTTTGGGCGTTGTTCGTCTGAGTTGGGAGGATCGAGTGTGAGAGAGATGAGAGGGTTATGAGAGAGAGAGAGAGAAAGAGAGAGAGAAAGAGAGAGAGAGAGATAGGATGTTTTTAGGTTTTGTTAGGTGAGCGTCTGAGAGAATGAGATAGTAGTGGGTTGGGGTTATAAGGGAGGAAATGGGCCATGAGGAACATGGGCAACGCAGGTTCCGTTTTTCTTTTAGAAAAATAAGAAAATTTGCTCCGGTTCACCAGAGGACCGGATCAGATTTTCCACCCAACTTTCCTTGCCATTTTTTTAATTGATTTTATAATGCGATTTTGTAAAAACCGCATTTGTTACTAATCGACAAATAAGGTTTTTTCCACTAATCATCAACATAGATAAGCACATTCAACTGAATTTTCTTCCTTGTCAAGGTGAACAAGGAATAATAAGAATAGGACTGCTTAAAACCATAGGTTTTTAGACCATTAGCTAATTTGCAAACCAACATCTAGGTGTATGATTCAAACCATACAAAGAATTTTTCATCCTGCACACCAGATTATTATTATTTTGGTTAAAGCTAGGAGGAATATGCATGTACACCTCCTCTACCAAATCATCATGAAGAAAAGCATTATGCACATCCATCTGATGAATTTGCCATTTTTTCACAGCAGCAATAGCAAGGAAAGTGTGAACCGTCATCATTTTTGCCACAGGAGCAAAAGTTTTATCATAGTCAATACTCTCTACATGATGATGGTCAAATATGACCGATCTGACTTTCAATCGCTGCAACTTTCCATGCTCATCATATTTCTTTGTATACTTTGTATACATCAACTTACTCCCCAACACCTTCTTGCCTAGAGGTAAGGGTTGCAATTCCCATGTGCTTGATCTTTCAAAGTTTTAATTTCTATAACCATGGCCTCAAGCCATCCTTCATGCTTCATAGCCTCCTTAAAAGACTTAGGAGGATTTCCTACACTAATAACAACTAGATATCTACGATGTTTATCAAAATACTTATCACAGCTAAAATAATGTGTAATAGGATAAGGATTACTTGAGGACTTTGATGAAGGAGGTGGTTAAGACGATGAAATTTTCTTTTTACA
This sequence comes from Beta vulgaris subsp. vulgaris, assembly GCF_026745355.1. NCBI lineage: Eukaryota > Viridiplantae > Streptophyta > Magnoliopsida > Caryophyllales > Amaranthaceae > Beta > Beta vulgaris. Next base: position 21,499,830 of record NC_079206.1, read on the forward strand.
TGTTGAACCCTAGTTTTGATAATGACAAAGAAACAAAGGAACAAACTAAGTAGTGAACTAATGAATTATTTAAGTGTATGGTGTTTAAGGTATCAATGCAAGGAACTGGGAGAATACGAAGTCAATGAAGAAGTCAAGAGAGGATTTCAAAGGCTAAGTAAAGAAGTTTCTATGTTGATACTGGAGCAAGCATTGGATCAAGAATAATAGAAGCTAGGCGTTTTATTTTCTAGTTCCAATGTAAAGGAACAAAGAAAGAATGGTAAGGAACTGTGGCAGTATTTGAGAATGAGCGTTTGTTCCTTGTAAGGAACAAACTAAGTGGCACTTACGAAATATGTTAAAGGAACTGATAATAAAGGAACTAGACTTAGGCGTGTATTATGTAACGGTTAAAAGATATTGAGTAAGTCATGCCTAGATTATAGGAAATTAGTTATTCTAATTTCAAATGATAAAATCAGTTTTAAAAAGAAAATCTGTTTTGGAAAAGATATTTATTTTTCGGAAAATAAGAAAATAAATATCCGGTTGTTAGAAAGATTTTATTTAAAGATATTATTTTCTTAAAGATTAAAATTCAGTTTAAAGATAAAAAGATTTATAAAAACTGATTTTCGGATAATGCTCAAGGAACTCCTATTATTAGGAGTAATGGCTGATTTATCCACGTTCATTTATAGTTCATGGGATCATGGGACATGATGTAAAACGTGTTCCTTAGGGGAAGGAACATCATGGGTAAATGGATTAAACTGTACTCTAACATTAATCCCACGTTCTTCATGATTAACACTATAAATATAGAAGTCTAGATAAGTTCCAAATTGTGTCTGACTAAGTAATTAAGTGAGTTTAACTTATTAAGTGTCAGTGCCTTCATTCTCTCATAATAGCCATTTGTTCTTTGCCTTCTTACTCTAATTCCACTAAGCTTATTTCGATCAATTGTATTTTGGTTTTTGGGGTAAGGGAACTTTGAGTGAAGTTCTGTAAGAGAAAGGCTTTGAGTGAAGCTTGTATGTGTGAGAAAACTTCGAGTGAAGTTGAGAGGAACTGCTGTTAAGGGAACAGTGGTTCAGGAACTTGAGTTTAGGAACTCAAGGTGGCTCGAGTTAGAATTAGGTTGTAACAGAGTTGTTTGGCCTAATTAGTGAAAGTGTTGAGTTTAAAATCCCTAGTGGTCGAGGTTGTTTCTTCTTGTTGGGCCCAAGAAGTTTTTCCTCGTAAAAATCCCTTGTGTTCCTTTAGCTTGTTTATTCGTTTAAGTTTTAATTTCCGCAAAAAGTTACGTTTATTTCTACACCTACAATTCACCCCCCCTCTTGTAGTGTTCCTAGGGAAATAACAATTGGTATCAGAGCTAGAACTCACGTAAGATAGGAAACCCTATTGAGAAAAGATCCAAGGAACAATGAATACCACCGAGAAACTTGAAGAAGGTTATTCCACTCAAAGGCCTCCTATGTTCAATGGGAAGTACTACAACTATTGGAAGAACCGCATGGAGATATTCATCAAGGCTGAAAACTATCAGGTATGGAGAGTCATTGAAGTTGGTGATTTCGAAGTCACAACTACAAATGACAAAAATGAGGTAACTCTTAAACCCCTCTCTGATTATGACAAATCTGATTTTAAAAAATGGAAGTAAATGCCATGGCTATTAAATATTGCATTGTGGACTTGGACCCCATGAACATAATAGGATCATGGGATGCAAATCCGCAAAGCAAATATGGGATTTACTAGAAGTAACCCACGAAGGAACTAATGAAGTTAAAAGATCGAAAATTGATTTACTTATGAATCAATATGAACTGTTCTGCATGAAATCCAAAGAAAGCATCCGAGACATGTTTACTCGTTTTACTAACATTATAAATGAGTTGGCTTCTCTTGGAAAGTTTATTTCATCTGAGGAACAGGTTCGAAAGGTTCTTAGGAGTCTTCCTAAGGACAGATGGATGGCTAAAGTCACGCTCTTCAAGAAACAAAAGACTTCACTAAGTTCAACTTAGAACAGCTGGCAGGGTCACTTATGACTCATGAGCTTCACCTTGATACTGAATATGGTGAAAGCTCCAAATCAAAATCAATTGCTCTCAAAGCAGATGATGAAGATGATTCGGACTCTGAAGAAGAAGAAGCAGCCCTCATGGTTCGAAAATTTCGAAAGATGTACAGGAACATGAAGAATGGAAACTTCAAAGGTAAAACTAAGAAATTTTCTAACAAAGCTGCTTGTCATAAATGTGGAAGTACAGATCACTTCATCAAGAAATGTCCTCTTTGGGAAAAGACAAAACCAAAGAAAGGAACAAGGAACGCTTTGCTGAAAGGAACAAAGAATCAAAAGCACCTTTCTCTAAGGCAAATGTGCGCAAAGCTATGATAGCTGCTTGGGGAGATTCAGAGACGGAAGAAGAAGAGGAACAACCAACTGAAGAAACAGCAAACCTTTGCCTCATGGCAAACACTGACGAAAAAGAAGATGAAGAAAAAATTGAGGTAAGTCAACATGGACTTGAGTCAGAACTAGATGGTAAAACTAGGACTGAAATATATGATCTTCTTTATGATGCAATTCTTGAATGTAGAGATGAACGTGAAAAACTTAACAAACGGAACAAGCCTTAAAGGTTTGCAAGGAACACATAGAATGGCTTAAGAAAATGAGAACGATGTCGAAACTAGATTTTTGATTTTTTAATAAAAACTTAAAAATCAAAGAATTTTATGAGAGTTTGAAAAATGAAAATTATCTAATTAATTTAGAGATTTCACACTTGAAGGAATTTGTCCCTGTTCTGAGTTCCTTTGATATAAGATCAACCCCTTTGAAAGGATACAGATCTGAGATTGAAAAAATAAATAAAGAGAAAAATATTTTAAAGGAACAGATCTGTAATCTTAAAAAGGAACTGGTTGTCGCAAGGAACAGAGGCAAAATCATGAAAGTTCCTAAGTGGATTGAGAAACCACAGACCAAAAGGAAGGAAGGTCTTGGTTTTGAAAACTACAAGAAAAGGAACAAGACAAAGAAATATGTTGATCTACCTAGTGATAATTCTGTATGTATTGTGGCAAGGTAGGTCATTACATAAATCAATGTCAACTAAAATCTGAGATGATTGGGAAAAATGTGACAATAAGTAAGAAAAAATGGGTTGTCAAAACAAATCCTAGTCAAGAACAGGAACCCACGAAAGATGGGGTTCCTTCAACTAACAACTAGTTGATTTTTGCAGGTTGGAGTGAGGGGGAACAACATTGGTATCTCGATAGTGGTTGTTCCAAGCACATGACAGGAGACAAAAGAAGTTTCTCTCACTCACAACCTATGAAGGTGGCAGTGTAACATTTGGTGATAATAAGAAAGGTAACATTGTTGCTATGGGTAAGGTCGGTAAGTCACCATTACACTCCATTGAAAATGTATTTTTAGTTGAAGGTCTAAAACATAATCTATTAAGCATTTCTCAATTCTGTGACAAAGGAAATACTGTAAAATTTGAAAGAAAAATGCTTAATCATCAACATTAAAACTAAGAAGGTTATTTGGAAGGAACAAGGAAAGGGAACACATACATTGTGGATCTAGACCTTGTTCCTCAAATCAATTTAACTTGTCTTAGTGTTATTGAAGATGATTCACTTCTATGGCACAAGCGTCTAGGACATGCTAGCTTTTCATTACTTGAGAAACTTAGATCAAAAGACCTTGTTTTAGGATTACCATCCATAAAATTTCATATTGATCAAGTTTGTGATGCATGTGCACGAGGTAAACAAGTAAGATCCTCTTTCAAATCTAAAACGATTGTAAGTACCACTAAACCATTAGAGTTAATTCATATGGACTTATGTGGACCCATGAGAATTCAAAGCAGAAGTGGAAAGAGGTATGTACTTGTGATTGTAGATGACTACTCTAGGTACACTTGGGTTATTTTTCTCTCTAGTAAAGATGAAACTTATGATGAGTTCCTTGTCTTTGCTAAAAGAGTTCAAAACCTAAGTGGACATAAAATAATGCACATTAGATCAGATCATGGCAAGGAATTCGAAAATTATAAATTTGATGACCTAAGCAGAGATAATGGCCTAGATCATAATTTTTCTTCCCCTAGAACACCACAACAAAATGGTGTTGTAGAAAGGAAAAATAGAACTTTGGAGGAAATGTCTAGAACCATGTTAATTGCTAGTGAACTTCCAAGGAACTTTTGGGCTGAAGCTGTTAATACTGCTTGTCACATAATTAATCGTGCCATGATGAGACCTATCATTAATAAAACTCCTTATGAACTTTACTTTGGAAAGAAACCAAACATCACCTATTTTAGAACATTTGGATGCAAATGTTATGTGCATAATAATGGAAAAGATAATCTTGGAAAATTTGATGCAAGGAGTGATGAAGCAACATTTTTAGGATACTCCTCACATAGTAAAGCTTATAGAGTATATAACAAGAGAACTATGTGTGTTGAAGAAAGCATTCATGTAATCTTTGATGAATCTGACAAACATAATCCAAGCATACAGGTTGATGACTATGAGATAGGGTTAGCACAACCTAGTCAAGGAACACAGATTCACAAGAAGAAGAAGAAGTGAAAGAGGAAAGGAACGAGGAATTGAAAATAATGAATCAATGTTTCCTGTTCCTCAAGGAGGAGAAGATGCTCCTGTTCCTCTAAATGAAGGAACTGAGTCCACCGAGGCTAACAGAGGAACAACTGAGCAGAGTTCCTCATCACTCAAGGAACTCATGAGGAACAACATGTTCCTATAAGAGAGTTTCAACCAAAACCTTGGAGATTACAAAAGTCACATCCTGTGGAACTCATAATCAGCGACATATCCAAAGGTACGCAAACTAGATCTCAGTTAAGGAACTTTTGTGCATTTCATGCGTTCCTATCAATGATGGAACCAAGAAATCATGAAGAAGCCTTAACTGACTCTGATTGGATTATTGCAATGCAAGCTGAATTAAATGAGTTTGAAAGAAACAAGGTATGGCATCTAGTTCCTTCATCTAAACAACAAAAAGTAATTGGCTTAAAATGGGTGTTTAGAAACAAACTAGATGAATATGGAACCATTGTAAGAAACAAAGCTAGACTTGTAGTAAAAGGTTATAACCAACAAGAAGGAATTGATTATGAAGAAACCTTTGCTCCTGTAGCTAGATTAGAAGCCATTAGAAATTTAATTGCATTTGCTGCTTACATGGGATTAAATTATATCAAATGGATGTTAAGTGTGCATTTTTAAATGGCTATCTAAACGAAGATGTATATGTTGAAAACCCCCGTTTGAAAATAAAATCTCCCAAATCATGTCTACAAGCTTGATAAAGCTCTTTATGGGTTAAAACAAGCACCTAGATCATGGTATGAGAGATTATCCAAGTTCCTTTTAGAAAACAACTTTAAAAGAGGAAAGGTTGATAAAACCTTGTTCCTAAAATCTAAAGGAACTGATATTTTGCTTGTTCAAATATATGTTGATGACATCATATTCGGAGCTACTAATGAAACATTGTGCAAAGAATTCTCAAGTCTCATGAGCAATGAATTTGAAATGAGTATGATGGGTGAGTTAAATTTCTTTCTTGGACTACAAATCAAACAAACTGAAAAAGGTATAATTGTTCACCAACAAAAATACATAAAGGAACTATTAAAGAAATATGGCCTCGAAAATTCAAAGATAAATCACACTCCTATGGGAACTTCAACTAGATTAGATGAAGACTCCATAGGAACAAGTGTTGATCAAACAAAATATAGAGGAATGATTGGTTCACTTTTGTATCTAACTGCTAGTCGTCCAGACATAGCTTTCAGTGTTGGTTTGTGTGCTAGATTTCAAGCAAATCCAAAGGAGTCTCACCTCACTGCTGTGAAGAGAATTCTTAGATACCTTAAAGGAACAGATGATCTTGGACTCTACTATCCAAGAAGTGATACATTCGAACTAAAAGGATATGCAGATGCAGATTATGCTGGAGATCTTGTAATAGGAAAAGCACCTCAGGTATGGCACAATTCCTTGGTCATAGTTTAGTTTCTTGGAGTACCAAGAAACAAAACACAGTTGCTTTATCCACTGCTGAAGCAGAATATGTAGCTGCTGCTGCATGTTGCTCTCAAATGCTTTGGATAAAACAACAACTTAGTGACTATGGAATAAACTTTGAATGTGTTCCTATTTATTGTGACAATACAAGTGCTATAGTATATCTAAAGATCCAGTGCATCTTCTAGAGTAAAGCATATACAATAAGACATCACTTTTTAAGAGAAAATGTTGAAAAAGGTTTGATAAACTTGAGTTTTGTCAAACTGATTATCAGATTGCTGATATCCTAACTAAGCCTTTGCAAAGAGATAGATATGAAAAATTAAGGCTTGAGTTAGGTTAATAAAAATTAAGTGATTGTTCCTATGTCAATTCCCCCATGTTTGAATCAATTTGAGTGACTTTGTGTGCTAAAAATAATTGTGTTTAATTGCCTAAGACCATTGCAAATTGGAATGTTGCAAAACATAACCATGAAGTCAAAGAAATAAAACAACTCACAAATGTCACATAATACTCCCCTTACTGTTCCTAAGGTCAAGAAACATGCATATATGAAGGAATTGATATGTAGCATTAGTTGTTCCTATAGCACAAGTTCCTTAGCATTTATTTTCTTTCAAAAATTAAAATTCATAAAAATCCGAAAAATCCGAAAAATCCCAAAAATAAGGGGAACCAGTTTAATTAAATCTTGGTTCTTTTATCTTTTCGTTTTCTTCTTTTATTTTTATTTATTTTTGCTTTATTTCTTTCCCGCGTGTCATAATTACTATTACATGCAAAACTTCCTTCTTAATTCATCTAAGAAACCGTGTTCCTCTCAAACGCTTCATCTTCACCAATCCGAAACCTCATCACACCTTTGATACTCCATAAAAACCTCCAAACCTTCATAAATCATGGCAAAAACTTCAAGAAACTACCTTTTCCAACACCAAAAACAACCGACACTTCAAAAATGGAAATTTCTTCATCTCCAACAAAACCCTTGAAACCGACATAATTCAAGAAAACCCCATAGAGGAACAGCAATTAGAATCTCCTAGAAGGAGCATGGAGAAGAAATTGATTGGGGAAGAGATGAAGAAGAAACCCCGGAACAATCTCAGGGGGAAGAAGAAGAAACTGCACTGCTTCCTGTTCCTTCCAAAGGAACTGTTTCTTCGTCTTCCAAGAAAAGGGTCGAACGAAGTGAATCTAGGTATGTTTGGGTTTTGCGTCGATTTAGAATGGGCAATAAAATTGAATTTCTAGAATTAACCTCCATTCTAAAGGAACAAGGCATGGAATTCTTGTTTGAATTCGCCTTTAATAATGCTCTTGTTCCTCTAGCTATGGATGAGTTTTGTGCAAATTTGTTAATACTAATGGAACTTGCACAACTGAAGTTAGAGGAAGAAAATAAGGTTTAATCAAGCAACTTTAAGCAAAGTATGGGAAGTTCCTTGCAAAGGAACTGATTTGTATTTTAAAAGGAAAGGAACTGTTTCCTTTCCGAATTTTCCTCAAGACAAAATCTTAGAATATTTTGGAGGAACAGCTGGCCAAAACAAAACTTAACCATAACCTACTCTCTCCCCTTCACAAAGTCTGTTTAACTTGGTTTGGAGAGCACTCATTCCTCGAACTGAAAAGAGGAATGAAGTGGGTCTCTTGGATATGTGTTACATGTTTTGCTTGGACCACCACATACAAATCAATTTCCCTTCCCTCTTCATTCAATATAACCCACTATTGAGAACATTGTGTATTGGGTACGGTGCCTTGATAACTTCTTACTTCATCATTTGAAGTAAGACTTACGGTTGGACCACCATAGGAGTCAAACAAGGGAACATCTTGAATGAGAAGACCCTAAATGGACTTGGCTTGTCTGTCCAAGAAGGTGTTCTCATTCAAGGAAGAATGGCTTCCAGTTCCTCAGGAAAAAGAAAACTCCCAAACTGGACTTAGAAGAGTAATGATGTAATCTTGGATAACCTGTTCCTAACCGGAGGAACCAAACCTAAGAGGCGCAAACACATTGCCACTAAGCCTAAACCCTCTGTTCCTTGAGAGTGAGAAAGAGCACTCGTGAAAAATTGCTCCTGTTCCTGTTCCTTCCAACGAGGACTCTCCTTAGTCCTTTCGGATAATGAGGAACAGGTACCCTCACTCTCAAGGAACCTACTCCCACCATCTCCCAAACTCTCTGTTCCTTTCACAAAATACCCTCCATTTCACCTTCGTCCTTCTCTGTTCCTTCAGTTTTGAGCAGTTGAAGGATGAAATAAAAGGCCAAATCCTTTTGCTTCCACCTCCACAACTCTTCCACCCACACCACCATTTCTTCCTCCCATTTATCACCCTTCACCTTCTGTTTCCATTCCTGGAACAGATGAGCCTTCCACTCAAACCTCCCAGTTCCTTCACAACATCCCCATCTGCCTCTAGTTCCAAGGGTAAGGAACAGGAAATCCGGATGAACATAACTGGGTTAATGAAGTCTGCCTTCCTGCACAACATATGATAAAATTTTACAATCATCTTCATTGGACTTTGGATGCCAAAACTGATACTATGATAAGTCTTATGAAGAATTGAGTGATACCGTGGTTGCGCAGCAAAAGAAGATGGACCTATGGCTCGCTTGGAGGAGCTGAAGGAACAGGTTGAACTAATCATGGGGTGGTGATGAAAAATTGGAGGATGTGGTTGAAGAAGAAGTTGTAGAGGAACACCATTCCCCTTCCCTTTCTTAGTTTTTTTTGTTTTGTTGTTCCTGTTTCTTTCATCAAGGAACACAACTTTTGTTTCTTCCTTTTTCTTTTCTTTCTTTGTTTTGTTATGGAACAAGTGCTATATAATCAATGACTTTTGCTATATTGTCTATGTTTCTAAATGTTTTGCATAATTTCTTCCTTGGAATGGCTAGTATTATGTGATTGATGTTTGAGCAAGTTTACTCTTTGATTTTCTAACTTAACCACTAATGGTGCTTGCATATTGGTCTTAAGGTGTTAAATCAATTCATCAATTCATGCAGAGTCTATTCTTTTTGAGGATGACAAAGGGGGAAAAGGATTTAAGGAACAAACTGTACATAAACTTAAAAAATGAAATTAAAAAAAATTAAAAATTGGATAAGGTAAATGAAAAATCAAAAATAGGTTAAGGTAAATGAAAAATCAAAACTTCAGTTACTACATAATTGTGTTTTATTTTTCATTTTCTTCTTTATGTTTTTATTTCATTCACTTATATTATTTGTTATTTTCCTTAGTTTGTACCTTTGTTGTCATCATCAAAAAGGGGGAAATTGTTGAACCCTAGTTTTGATAATGACAAAGAAACAAAGGAACAAACTAAGTAGTGAACTAATGAATTATTTAAGTGTATGGTGTTCTAAGGTATCAATGCAAGGAACTGGGAGAATACGAAGTCAATGAAGAAGTCAAGAGAGGATTTCAAAGGCTAAGTAAAGAAGTTTCTATGTTGATACTGGAGCAAGCATTGGATCAAGAATAATAGAAGCTAGGCGTTTTATTTTCTAGTTCCAATGTAAAGGAACAAAGAAAGAATGGTAAGGAACTGTGGCAGAATATTTGAATGAAGCGTTTGTTCCTTGTAAGGAACAAACTAAGTGGCACTTACGAAATATGTTAAAGGAACTGATAATAAAAGGAACTAGACTTAGGCGTGTATTATGTAACGGTTAAAAGATAATGGAGTAAGTCATGCCTAATTATAGGAAATTAGTATATCTAATTTCAAATGATAAAATCAGTTTTAAAAAGAAAATCTGTTTGAGAAAAGATTTTATTTTTCGGAAAATAAGAAAATAAATATCCGGTTGTTAGAAAAATTTTATTTAAAAGATATTATTTTCTTAAAGATTAAAAATTCAGTTTTAAAGATAAAAAGAGTTTTATAAAACTGATTTTCGGATAAAGCTCAAGGAACTCCTATTACTTAGGAGTAATGGCTGAAAATATCCACGTTCATTTATAGTTCATGGGATCATGGGACATGATGTAAAACGTGTTCCTTAGGGGAAGGAACATCATGGGTTAATGGACTAAACATGTACTCTAACATTAATCCCACGTTCTTCATGATTAACACTATAAATATAGAAGTCTAGATAAGTTCCAAATTGTGTCTGACTAAGTAATTAAGTGAGTTTAACTTATTAAGTGTCAGTGCCTTCATTCTCTCATAATAGCCATTTGTTCTTTGCCTTCTTACTCTAATTCCACTAAGCTTATTTCGATCAATTGTATTTTGGTTTTTGGGGTAAGGGAACTTTGAGTGAAGTTCTGTAAGAAGAGGCTTTGAGTGAAGCTTGTATGTGTGAGAAAACTTCGAGTGAAGTTGAGAGGAACTGCTGTTAAGGGAACAGTGGCTCAGGAACTTGAGTTTAGGAACTCAAGGTGTGGCTCGAGTTAGAATTAGGTTGTAACAAAGTTGTTTGGCCTAATTAGTGAAAGTGTTGAGTTTAAAATCCCTAGTGGTCGAGGTTGTTTCTTCTTGTTGGGCCCAAGAAGTTTTTCCTCGTAAAAATCCCTTGTGTTCCTTTAGCTTGTTTATTCGTTTAAGTTTTAATTTCCGCAAAAAGTTACGTTTATTTCTACACCTACAATTCACCCCCCTCTTGTAGTGTTCCTAGGGAAATAACATTACAGTATGAGTCACATAATCCTACAATTTCTTAGAAGGAACTCTGGTGTTTCCCTCTACCCAATGCTCCACTAACATCCTCCCCACTCCCTCCCTCTACCCCTACTATTGGGGTAACAACATCCACATGATGACCCCTCTCTAGAGCCTCGGTTGCACCCCCGGTGCCTCTTCCCCCTCACACCCAACACCGTCTGGTGCCTCGAAAATACTTGCCGCACCATCCGGTGCCTCGGCCATACCCCCAGGCTCGCCAGGTTCCCCTTCAACTCCCACGAGAACCGCGAGACTAGGAGGAAGAAGATCATCATCATAAGGATCTATACTAACATCCATCACATCACTTAAGGGTTTAGATGAACCAAAAGGAAAAGTATGTTCAACAAACATCAAATCTCTGGAGACAAAATATTATTTGGTTTCCAAGTCAAACAATTTCCATCCTTTTTGGGTGAAAGGATGGCCAACAAATTAAAAACACTTTCTACTTCTATAGCAAATTTATCTCCATGATGATTCATATTATATGCATAGCACAAGCACCCAAAATTTCTTAAATCTATCATAGCATGAGGTTTCCCAAACAACACTCATATAGGGTTTTATAATCAAGCACTACAAATGGGGTATGGGGGTGTTTAGCAATTAGAGTTTTGGAGCAAAAAGAGAGGTTTGGACCACTTTGAGAGTTTTGACTAGTCAAAAACTCCAAAAGGGGTGTTTGGTAAAAGAGAGTTTTAGAGAGAGTTTCGGAATGAAAACTCTCAAAATGCAAAAGCTCATATTAGGAGCTTTTTCTTTATAGGTTTAGGTAGAAATATATTTAATGACTTTTTTGCCCCTTATAATAATACTACACATATCGATCTATTAAAATGTCTACAAATGTCATATTACACAAACAAATGACAATAAGATTTTAGTAATCAGTTAATTTTTACCAAACACATTTATAAAAAGAAGTTGTCAAATCAGCAGTCAAATCTGCTGAACAAAAAGTTAAAACTCTAACAGCAAACTCTAAACTCTAACACCTAAACTCTAAACTATATTTGCCAAATAGGGCCATAATTTACTAAATGATAAGTGGCTTGAACACAATCTCCCCAACATCTCAAAGGAAGATTAGCTTGAACAGGGCCGTCTTAAACATTTTAGAGGCCCTGTTCTAATCTTAAAAATTGGGCCCCTTATATTTAGAAAAATGAAATTTTCATAATAAAAATATGTATTAAAAAATTATCAAAAAATATGTATTATATTTTAGCAACCTTGGGTACTGAATAACTGAATCAAGAGGATTTTACTTAATATTTTAAGTATAAAACAATCAACATTATGAATCAAGAGGATTTTACTTCGTAAATCAATCAAGAATGAACAAAACCTCAATCTATGAGACATGAGTCTGCAACAATTTCTCACAGGTACTGACAATAGTCAATGGATTCATATTCACAACATATTTAGATCGCCAAATTACACAAATCACCACCAAATTTGATAAAAATTGAGCTCTCTTTTTAAAACAAATTGAAGCATAGCATGATCTCATGAAAATTTCTAAACCTTCGAATCTAATTAGAGAATAAAATCCATTAACAATTCACAAAAACAAATTGTGATTATAATATAATTTTTCCTAAACCAAGTAGAATCAATCCATCTCTTCTGCAGCCTTGGAAACCACCTCCTCCGAATTCGACAGCGATTTTCTGTCCAAGTAAAACTCTGACCTCCAGTTTCGCCTAACCAAACTCATTCTACAGGACAATTTCTACCAAAAAACGCCCTTTCAGATTCTTTTTAGTCAATCTGTAACAGAAACATAATCTTCATCCACAAAAACAAGATTGAAATAAAAAGAATTCTAACTAATACCCATCAAATTATAAGAGAATCCCAGAAGTAGGTACTTCCTAGAAAAAACAACAAATTTGGTTAACCAAACAGATTTCTCACATAAAACAGTGTTAGGAGAAAAATTACAATCAATTCACCTAAAAAAGAATAAATTTAATTGCACATATGCTTTTCAAGGAAAAAGTTATAGAGTTTAAGAAACCTTAAATGAAGAAGCAATCACTAACCTTCAAAAAAATCTACCATTGTTACAGCTCAATCAACACCCACATGCAGTCGACCGAACGCCAAAATCTTCACCCACAACCTTCACAACTTATTTTGTCTCATAATCTTCACAACTTCTTCTTCCTCCCCAAATTTCCAGAAATAAAAAAATAACAAAAAGTTGAAGATAATTTTAATTTGTTTTGTCTCAGAATTAATTGATAAATGATGAAAAAATAGAAATGAATTCGAAATATATAAAGAGTGAAAAAATTAGCTGTTAATTGAAGATTGAATGGAGAAATCTAAATTGATATTTTCATATTTTTTGGAACAGTTGATAAGGAATAAATGAGAGAATTTCAGGAAGTTGGTAAGAGAAATAGAAAAATTAAGTATTTAGAAGATTTTCAAAGATAAATTTCTGAAAATAGGGAAGAGAATTTAGGGGAAGAACGTGGTTTGGGTTTGCAAGGTGCACGCGAGATTGAAGGAGGAAGAAAAAGTATTTTTTAAAAAAAAATTGGGCTGCAATATTTAGGAATTGGGCCCTCAAAATTTTGGGACCCTGTGCTGATGGTCTGTTTGCACAGGCCATTGGCCGGCCCTGAGCTTGAAATCTCAAAGCATAAGCCACATTTAAAATATGTTGGTGCTTCCTTTCTATCTGGTCATTCTGTTATGGGGTCTTAACACAAGAGGTTTCAAAAACAATCACATGTGGACCAAAATATGGTCTCAGACAACTAAATTCAGTTCCATTATAACTTCTGACACATTTAATTATTTGATTAAATTATCTGTCAATCAATGCTATAAAATCCAAGAACATAAGTTCAACCTCCACTTTATTATATAATATATAGATCCACACAGTACGAGAAAATTCAACTATTATAGTTAAAAAAATGAAGCACCACAAGCAGATTTTGTTCGATTAGGGCCCTATAAATCACAATGAACTAACTCAAAAATCCTACTAGTTCTACTAGCACTCCTAGGATAACTAGTTCTAGGTTGATGCGCATAAAAACATACATCACACCCATCTCTATTGCAACTACTAATACTAGATGGACTTACACAAGGCAAATGACGCATAACTTTCTCTGAATTAAGGATGACATTGTGTCATAAACCAACCGATGTCGTGCCATCAACAACCATGATGTGCCATCAACAACCATGATATTCACCTTTGAAACCCCTCGGAAAAAGAAAATTCTATCTTTCCGTTCACCTTCTCCAATCAATGTCCTCGTCTTGTAGTCTTGTAACACATATAATATTTTAGTGAATTGGACAATATACTTTGCAGAATCTAATAACCGAGGAATAGAAATTAAGTTACAATATAAAGTAGTTCCACATTCACAACTTTCAGTTTTCCAGGAAGTAACACATCTCCCTCATACGTAGCATCAACCATACTACCATACGGAAAACCTACTGGATAACCAATAATTTTTCGAACATTATGCAACAACGAAAACATTCCTGTAACATGATGTGTTGCTCCCATATCTATAATCTAACTGAACTTACCAGCCAAACGATCTTTAGGCTTAGGCAAATTCAAAAGATCCAACAAACTTTGCCACTGGTCCGGAGTGAGTCCCGCGAGTCCGGCCCTCGCTACATCATTCGGGCGAGCTGTCGAAGACGAGGCCACACCAGTCGTGCTGGCTGTAGCTTTGTTGGCACGAGCGGGCGCCTCACCACGTGGGTCACCAATTTTCCCTCGACCACTGTCTTTGCGGCCACCGCGTGAGGTGCACTCCCCACAGCTTCCCTTGGGCGAACCCCCCCCCCCCACCACCACCACCACTCATGATAACCAATCAACTGAAAACAACCATTGGCATCGTGGCTCTCCCTATTATAGTGAGTGCATGTCTGATTTTTGACAAAGGTACGATCTTCACTTCTAGCATCAGCTTTGAAGGCTAAGGATTCACCTAAATTTGGTAGGGACGACGCAAGCAGTTCCCACAATCTCTCCTCCTAGGCTACATAGCGATACGCCCTTGTCATCGTAGTCAAGGGATCTTGAGCAAGCAAGCTCGAGTGGATCGGTCCATAGGCATCGTCGATATCAATCAAGAAACAATGAAGATGATCATGATCCTGCAATTGTTCAAGGAACCGAGTGACAAGGCACCCGGAACCCCCCATGGCATAGTTCGGGGGAAGCTCTTGCTTTGCAACCTCGTCCCAAAGTCGAGACAGACGCCCATAATATGATACAAGAGATTCAACCAATGGTTGCTTGCACTCATTGATTTGATACTTCAATTGACAAATCCTTGCGGTTAGAAACACCAAAATCTCTTTTGAGATGCTTCCATAATTCATGTGCATCCTCATAAGAGGAGACAGTTGCCCGAAGAGTAGGAGAAATTGTATTGAGAAGCCATGAAACAATCATGGAGTGGATAATACTCCAATAATCCGCCAGACGTTTAGAATCAGATTTAGGAATCGTTCCATCAATAATACCAAGCGTTCATTTAGCATCCAAGGACATGCGAATTGCGCATGACCATTAATCAAAATTATCATCTTTCAATTGAATTGGGTGTGATTATATTTTCGGGATTATCAGTTGATCCCAAGAAATAAACAAGGTCCGATTTTGGGGTACTAGGGACGCCTTCCATCATCACAACTCGTCGAGGGCCATGCAAATACGTTCAAAGAGGGGAAGAGATTTTTTCCAATCCTCGTAAGGAAGATCGAAGACGGTCGATCGAATAGTTTTAGGTAGAGTTCAGGGAGAGAAAAAATTTCAATTGGCTCTTGATACCATGTTAAGATTTAATTAATTCGTCTCCCCTTCTAATTCATCAGAAATTATATTTATATAATGTAAGGAAAAATTCCTACACCAAGTCCAATTAGGATACAAATCCTAAATCATATTGAACTCATAAATAGAGTCATATTTCCTTCCTAACATTAACCTAGTCTCTAAATTCACTTTTGATCAGAGTAATTCTATAAGGAGAACTACTTATTTTCTTGAGAAATATAAGAGTAGGTTGGTTCGATAAATCCTTTTGTAGTGAAGCCCACATCCATTACACTCTCTTGTTCACTAGTAAACATATTATATCCTATATATAAGTAAAAAAAATATTCTAAAAATAGAGCTCGATTAATTGTGTCCCATGAGCATGAACTAGTCCTTAAGAAAATAATAATACCAATTACACATTCATAATGCAAGATGTCACATCATTTAGTAATATTGTGACACAAGCATATATGCTTAATTGAGAATAGTTGTTTATTGTAGTATAGTTAAGTTGAGGTATTATTACACCTAGCTTATTGTTAGAGATATTAAGGCAATAGTTGAGCAAACAACAAAGGTGAAGAGTTTGAAGGCGGGTTGCACAAGGGGAGCACGGGCGGGCTGCACACAAGGGGGGTACGGGCGAGCGAAAATCAGGGCTACATATGTGAAGCTCATGGGTAGAAAGTGGCAGATAGTTCAGCACACCTGCACCCAGGCGGGTAGTCATTCTCCTATTGTCTCTATCTTCGAGGAGAATGCTAGTGTAACCCTACACCCGAGTGAGCGAGCGTTTGACCTGAGAACTCGCTTTCTTGAGCTCGCCTGCACAACCTAAATTTGTCGGGATTTTTTACCAGTTTGAGCTTTAATCTCGACCCTTAGATTATTTTATCTCTCTTAGAGTATAAAACCCCCTCTTGCATGTTTTAGGAATCTATTCACTTCAAAGTGAGATATTTCTAGGGTTTAATGAAACAGAAGAGAGAAAATAACATTAAACTCATTCATTAATGTTTGTAATATTCATCTATTGTTACTATTAGACAAAGGTGCTTGCATGGTGGGTTTTTCTTTCGGTGCTCAAGTTTTCCCCTTATTTGGTGCGTTTTTCATTGCTTTCCTTATTTTGCTTAGTTTCATCATTTTTCATTAGTTGTTAATTAGTGTAAATCACAAGTAATTAGTGTTTTGCTTAGTATAATTCTCAACAAGAGATCATGTCAAAGTTTAGAGAGGTTCCCGATAATTTCATTATCCAATTGTTGTTAATTTTGTACTATCATTAAACTTGTGATACATCACACAAGAAAATCATTTTTTTTTTTTGGAGTTAAAGAGAAATAAAGCCCTAAAGCACCAACAACCATAACTAGAGGAAAAAAAATGACAAAAACAAGAAATTAATTAAGAACATCTTTTGAGTAATAAGGAACTCTTTAGCATACTAAACTTAGTGTGATCCAATATCACGAGGCACCGGGTCTTCTGTATTTCCGTTAACTAGTATAGGCACTAGTCAAAGTCTTGCAAAATAAGTTTAGTACAACACAAGGGAATGGAGTGTACAACATAAACACGATCAATAAAATTTGGTTTTTCCTTGCCATTTTTTCCCTATCATTCGCTACTTGGTTTGCTTCTCTTCCTTCATGATGTAGATTAAGCCCTGCATTTGTTTGGTGGTATATCCTGTATTTCCATCAATGACGTTAATTTGTGTTTTTATATTTGGTGGGTTTTTGACATAACCGCGTTGATGCTATTTGTGGCAATTATATAATTTTCCCATCCTCTATTACATATATATCCAAGTGAAAGCTATAGCTTTCAATTTGGCTTCAAGGTGATCCATAGACTAAACTTTAGAGTATATCCAATTCCCTTTGTGATCTCTACGCATACTTGCAGCACTTGATTTATTTGTTCTAAGGGAAAAAAAAGACCCACCAATGTTGATTTTTAAAATGTTGGGAAGAAGGGAGGGTTTCCATGAAAGGTGTCTTTTTTGAGGGTGGGTTGCTTCTTTCGAGTGGTACTGGGTGTGGAACATTCATAAACACTATATATGTAGAAAATTAGGAGGTATAACCTATTTATGAGTAAATTACATTGCACTATTCGTATGGTGTTTGTGACTAGGGTTTAGGGATATGAGGATTCATAGTTCCAAACACTACAATTGGCAAGAAATTTGAGTAGGAGTAGCAAGGGAATCCCGCTCCCAAACAACATACTTGACAATGTTTGAATTCAAAATTTCTAAGATCTAAGACAAGAGTTTTACCAATAGTGACCAAACCTTGCTTGATTATGATGGTACTTTGAACATTTTCTTTATATCAAATTATTGTTGCATTAATTAGGACATATTGTCCATAAAAACATTCAGGCAGTGATTCTTTCAATTGTCCAATTTCGAATAGAATTAGGGGTCGTTTGGTTCGAATTAGGGAATGGAAACAGAGTGGAATGGAGATAAGGGGTGGAATGACAATGAAATCTGTTATTTTTAATATTTGTTTGTTTTAACTCATGAATGGACTCATTTTTCTGCGACTCCCTTTCTCATTGTTTGGTTCACATTTCAAATGGATTCACTTTTTAATATTATCATAATACCCAAAAAATTATAACTTTCTAGAACACGATAATTTTCTACCCACATCAAAATAATATATCCCATTTCATGAGTCAAACAAAATCGATATACCCAAATTCAATTATACCATTTACATCCACAAATCAGAATTCAGAAAAAAGCAAAAAAAAAAAAAAAAAAAAAAAAACAGACAAAAAATTACAATATGAAAAATAAAGAATTATAGAATCAAGACTTACAAAATATTAATAAAAAGAACACCAAAATCAATCAACCGTCCAAAAACCACAAATCAACACCAAGATTCACGAATTTATTTCTCCAAAATCAAGACAAAAAGAGTAACCAAGCAATTCTTCAGGTTCGATTATACCATAGTTATTTTCAAATTTGAATTATACTTCCTTTCCTAAAATTATGGTAAGAGATCTTTGCTTATTCTTGTTATTCCTTGTTCCGAAGCTTGGTTTTACTTTCTTTTTCAAGTAGTAACATCAAACTTGAATTTTTGCCAATCTCTTCGATTATACCACCGATTCGGACATCCGTCGTTGTTGATTTGAGTGAAAGTGTTGAAATTTTAACAGAGAAATTCGACGAATTTTTGTAAATTGGGAAACCCTATTTTTTGGATTTGTTTTGAAGACATGGAGGAGAGAGAAGGGTGCGAACAGAGGAGAGAGAGATGCGAACAGAGGAGAGAGAGAGATGCGAACAGAGGAGAGAGAGAGGTGCGAGGAGAGAGAGAGGGGGTGCGAACAGAGGAGAGAGAGAGGTGCGAACAGAAGGAGATAGGTGTGAACGGAGGAGAGATAGTGAGGTGAAGTGTTTGAGGAAGGTTATATATGTTATTTCCTCTGATGAGAGGAGGGTTTCAAATTAATGGAATCGGAATTGGGCTAGTAAGGGAGTGAAATATGTAAGCAACCCAACCAAACATATTAAAAGGGAGTCCATTACCTCAATCCGTTTCCAAGCCCAAAAAACCTCCAACAAAACAGGCCCTTAACCTAAAAAGATGGTAGACAATACAATTCCCATCTCTTATAATTTTGCCAAATGACCATACCTTGCTTGATAATATTACTTTGTACATAAACACTTTGTTTTAGTTTAAAGGGGAGGGTCCAACTTAAATGGCAAAAGATCACAAAAAATGCAAAAAGGGCCTAAAGTTGGACCACACAATAATTATCTTAATGAAAACTCAATAAAAGTTCGACTTGTAGCCCAACCCAAACTCATCAACTTCTTGGTTTCTGTAAACTTCCAACTTCCAACCGTCCTTTAGATTTTGTGAACTCAACTCCCGCTTTCCACCACACAAAACAAAACCCAGGTGAAAAAATAAAAAAAAGGAAGTAGAGTTGGAGAAAGAAAGAAAGAGGAAAAGCAAGCTTCGATTTTTATCTGGGCTTCGAATGGTATTTTACTAAGTTACATTAGCTTGCAATTTCATGTCATTTGTTATTATTTTTTCTAATGTTTACTAGTTAACTAAACAGCACTGCTACTGATATGAAGTATGAACTATGGTCTATGGTATTCTCTTTCAAAAAAAAAAAAAGTATGAACTATGGTATGATTTAATTACACGGGATTCATGAAGGATAGCAAGAAGTATATATTAGATGGTTGTTTAATTTTGTAATCATACCGCCATTGTTGTAATTTGGGAAGTTCAAGCATATTGCTGTACAAAATTCGTAACTCTCATGTTTTTTCTATGTTCCTAATGTATCTATTCCTTGTTGTAATGTGCATCTTGTGGATGTATTATTGGCTTATGGGATCTTATGTAGATCCCATCTTCAAGCAGCACTAATTGATGATTATTTAGTCAATCAGAATTAAATTTATGGATGTATTTCTTGATTGAGAAATTTATGCATGATGCATTATCTGGCATATTAATGAAACTATGAGCATCTGGGGTCTGATGTTTTGTAATGTGCTACCTATACCAATAAAGGCTCTTCTTTCTCCGACCTAATTGAGGAATGAGGAGAAATTTTATAACCCAACCTTTGCTTTACCTCGCCGTGGTTGGGATGCTTGTTAGAGGCACTAGGAAAATGTATTAATGCTATTGATAATGGGAGAAATGCCTGTTTTAATAATAAACATGGGAAGTATATCAAGTGAATATAATATGCAGTCGACATGATTGAATATAGGATTTATGGAGGTCGTAATTCTCCTTTTTGTGATCAAGGTTTGGGGAAGCAAAGTCCTTTGTAACTAAGGTTTTAAGTTGGTTTGCTCTCTTTCTTGAATGTAACTGGACATACTCTTAACCTACTATGCTTTACAGTCTCATTGTTACCTCGTCTTTCTTGTATTTGAGTGTAACCAATTATGGGGGATCCTAATTTGAGCTGTCTTCTGTGTTCTAAAACTTCTATTATGCAGAAACCTATATGATGTGATGTGCATAATAGAAACTTCTATTCATTTAGATGACTTCATGTGTAATTTCCAGCTGAATGCTTGCCATCTGATGTCCATTGCAGCATTCTCCATCAATGTAGACATTGTCCAATTTGGTTGATGTTGTGTGTTACCTGATTATGTATCTATAAGATTATTCACATGGTTGTTTTTCATTGTCAGCAAAATGTGGTGGAAATGGAAATGATGTTATTTGTTTATATTCAATCTCAGGTCTTAATGATTATAAAAGGATTGTTTAGGAGGTATGAGAGATGGAATCCTGTGCATCCAACCTACGGAGCTTTTTGGGGAATGGGAGTGGGTATTGGTTGCGGTGTGGGCTGGGGTCCTGGTTTTGGACCTGAGGTGATTGGATATGTTGGTGCTGGATGTGGTGTTGGATTTAGTGTTGGTATTACTTTTGCTGGTTTTGGCATTGGCCTTCCTGTGAATACTCTCATGGATGCTCCTTCTAAAGGTAAACTCCATTGTTGATTGCTTAAGTGTTTTATTCATTGGAATTACCTAGTCTACATCACAAAATCAATTTGCACAAGTGTGTTTTGTTGGTTACCTTGCTTGTGAACCTATTTGCAAGGAAGAAAAGTGCAACCTAGGATTTCTTCACTCTTTGTCTGTACCACGATTCCCATTTATTGAAGTTGTTTTCTTTTCTTGGGTAAGTAAAGTAATACTATTACCACTTCAACAAATTGACAACCTAATCCTTAGGGAAGGGATACAATCTTTTAGGAAGGACCCTCTAAGCCCTTGTTTGGTATGCGAATTTCATAGCTGGGAAACGGTAATAGGAAACGCACTCCGTTTACTACTGTTTGGTTGGTGAAGCAACGTAATCCGTTAGCCGACGGTAATCGACTCGCCCACTTTGATACCGCTTGTTTACCGGCGGTAAGGAAAACCGTTACTCTCCTCGAGCAAGAAAACAGAGCAGATTGGAAAATCTTCCTCTCCTTCATGCTATCTTTTTCTAGATTTATCTGTCATTTCCCTCCTTCCTGCTGAACCTGCTCTTCTTTGCTTTGCTTGCTATATTTATACCAAACAACTAATAACCTTAACCTTTGTCATTACCATTTCCCGTCCTTAACCGTTTCTATTCCATTTTCTTTCCATCTTCCATACCAAACATGGGCTAAAAGGATAAAATGCAGCATTGGCCACAAATTATCCTACAAACTAACATTTTATACCGTATAGACTTTCAAACCAAGCTTTTTCTAAGTGATTGTAAAATGTAAAGTGTTAATGAATTTGATTTCCTTTATCATCATATCAAGCTGTACAACTTTGAGATTCCAGTATGCACCATTAGTGATGTGCAGAATCTTGTAGGCTACAGCAGCCACAACATTAGCTATAGTCTTGCTCTTTATGCAAGATCCTCTAAAGGATTTCCTTATCCACCTGAGCAGAGTTGGCAATTCAACACCTGAGTGATGTAACCTTAGCTAAGGCAAGACTCTATTAATGCAAACTTTACTATAGTAGCAATTAGAGAATAAGTGTTCATGGCTCTCACTTGAGCACCACAAAGAAACAAGTATCATCTGTACAGACTCTAAACTTATTCAATTTCTACTTCTTTTGGAGTCTCTCCAAACCAGAAAGCCAAGTGATGAACCGACGCTAAGGGATAGAATGTTTTTTCCAGAAAATTCTGAGCCCACAATTGAGTAGCACTAGGCATACGGAGTTGCTTATAAGTCTTCTGACTGGGATATCTCTATTCTATAAGGGAACACCTCAGAACTTTTGTATCTCCCCCCAAATGCCTATGATTCCCCTATCTAATTAGTATTTAAATTTTGAAAAATGTGTCATTGTTTTAGTGATCAAATGAAATTTTAAAGCCAACTTTTCTACCAATTATACTTTCAGTACATCAACGCACGCATCACATGCATATAGGACTAGAGATACATATAGCTGTTGGGGTTAAGTGGAGATGGTGAAGCTAGGTGGGAAGCGAAGAAGAAGCGCACAAGGAGGAGGAGAAGCAGGGCCCGATTGGGCTGCACTCAAGGGCTCCACGTGTGCTGTAGCTACTGCCTGGCTGGCAGTTTATGAGGAGGCATAGCCCCCGGGCGAGCATCCTAGTGGCCCGGGAGGGTGACCCACCCCGGGCAGGCTTGCTCCTGCTCGGGTGTGCGGTTTTGTTGAGGCTTTGAGGCAGATTGTGGCAGTGGTCTGCACCCGGGCGGGCGTTTCTTCAGGCCCGCCCTGGCAACAATCGTGACCCTTGGATTGCTTTTAGTCCTAGGAGTATAAATACCCTATTTTCTGGTTTTAGGAGGTGTAACACACATATCTCAAAGTTCAAATTGGAGCCTAGTCTTTTCTAAGGTTTTGGAGAGAGAGTGAGTTTGTGAGAGATTGTATGTTCACCATTGATTCTCCATTGATTCCATAGTGCAAGTTTATGGGTTTTTCTCCCGGAGTTCGGATTTCCCACGTTAATCTTGGTGTGTTCTTTCTTATTTTCTTTCCTCTTTGCATTACTTGGTTGTTGTTTCAATTTCATGTTTCTTCTTGATTATTGTTGATTATTGCACAAACTAGTTAGCACTTGTTTCTAAATCACAGCAATAGCTTCCCTTGGTGAGCATGCAGTTTTGATTTCAGCTCATCGTGACTCTGCATAAGTTCTTCCACTAATTGGCTTCTTTGATGCAAACATTGTGAACCCATTTAATCCGCTATGAGCCAACGATCCCATTTTGATTGCGATATCCCGTATGTATTTTCCTAAGGCCAGTTGATGCTTAGGCCTCCTGGTTTAGGACTATGGACTTTGACCAGCTCACAGGTTTGGAGCTTACATAAGAAACTCTGCCAAAAGAAGGCCGTGAGATGCTGAGATCTTATCAATATTGTCAATCACAGCAAAGGATAGGTTCTTTGCTCTCCAATCTGAGTCTGGTCACCATTTCGTCCAAGAACTTCGTAGAACATATTGGTACCCCTAGATATCATAAGACAGATCACCCTTTAGAAAACTTAAAGCCTCTACAATTCTCTGGACCTCCATTATGTCCAAACTACTGCATTAGAATGCTTATTTAGCACTATTAGCCTTTAGACCTGAGGTTCCAGAGAATAATCGTGCTCCTTGGAGCATGAGAAAAACAGAAGGGAATTCACCCTTGCAGAAGACTAGGTAATCACCAGTAATGCAAAGGTGGTGTAAGATGGTCCAGCTGTTCAATGTATTTCATCATTATGGAAAAGTATTCCATGAGGTTGGGCTTAACGGTAGTCAATTCATGATCATATGTGAAGCTGCAACAATTTATGAAAGTTGGCAAGGGAGTTAATGTACATGTTGAATTTATTGAATCTGAGTTCTTATTGTGGTTTATAATATTTGGATGACTTCTTTGTTAAATTTTACGTTGTCTTGAAGCAAAGCTATGTCATTCCACCATACCAGTGTACTCCTTGAATGTACAGTAATGCAATGTATCTGGAGGATGAAGTTGGACAGTTTGACAATATTAGGACTGAAGACCGCCATTAGCTCAGCTTTGAAGAATTTTTACCTTACTGTTTACATCTATAAATGCTGTTCATATGCTCTCCCACAGGGTGAGAAGAGTTGATAACAAAGTAGTGAACAGTTGCAGTCATTTAGGAGCCTTAGCTAGTGATCTGAACGGTTTCATAATGAACCAGGAAAAGAAAGACATGGATCTATATA
Source organism: Beta vulgaris subsp. vulgaris (assembly GCF_026745355.1). NCBI lineage: Eukaryota > Viridiplantae > Streptophyta > Magnoliopsida > Caryophyllales > Amaranthaceae > Beta > Beta vulgaris. Next base: position 21,524,211 of record NC_079206.1, read on the forward strand.
TGATACTCCAACACATGATCTCCTCCTAAGACTTAAGAGATGCTTCCTGTTCTTTTGTTTATAAAGTTGATCTTCTTTTTGCTATCTTATTTTATTTTTTAAATTCTGATTCCATTCTTCTCTTTTTTGCGGATTGCTGGGGCTTAAATTTCTAATTTGTAGCATGAATTTCTGATTAAACTTAAATCCCAGTTCTAATGGCTACAAGCTCTACTTGGGACTTTGTGCAATCAAGCAAATTGAAGGACTTAGATCTATTGAAGAAGGGGACAGAAATATTTGGTGTGAAAACTGCAATATCTTCACAGGCAAAGTCTATCTCTGAGAGTTTCAAGTTATTGAAGAAAGATGTTTCTGAATCTTGTAAAGGTAAGCATTTTGTGTATGCCTTCTTGAGTTGTGAAGGATTGTTGTCATGATCCCAGTTTTGATTAATAATTTTGCATTCAATAATGCTGAAGCTACCCGCATTCAAGTTAGTTGTCACATTATTAGTTCATATTTTTGTTATTTTCGCACCATATAACGATCCAAACCAACTACCTGAGCATTTTTAGATCTCTCTAAAAGGTTTTGCAGATGCTGCATGATGTGTTGCAATCTCATAGATTGGAGTTCATGTTTTTTCACCCAAGCTGCCTAGTCCAGAAAACCCCAAAATGCCTCTATATATGCCCAAATGTCAAAAAAGAACTTTTCTAGCTTGGGCCTTGTTCTTGGGCAAATCTCGGATATGAAATTATCATCCTTGTCTAAATAGAAACTATAATTTGATTAAAGCTGCTTTATAGTGTTATTTTCTCCTGATAAAGAGAACTGGAAATGAAAACTGATTTCCACTGCTTCAATACGGGCTTCATTGCTTTGCTACAGTTGTAAAATGCCTGTCATCTTTGTTTATTGGCATGCTGGAATCTGAAGAGAATATGTGAGATCCAAGCTTAGTGATAATGCATGCTATTCCAATCATTTAGCTGTTTTGTGCTTATATATTCCCTAGTATTCATATCTGCACAACAAGCTGTTTTTTTCCCCTTCCCAGCATCTTTTTGGGAGCCTGCAAAATTATATTCTAATGTTCAATACCATATTTTTGAAACTCTCTTTCAGCTGACCTCAGCTATAACGAATACAAAGATTATGTTCCATATTTTTCTGGCCTGGATTCTACTCACTGCTTAATGGCAAAGAATACATGTTTACTGGTCACTGATTTGTGTCTATGCTGTCACAGTGCGGAAGTCTTGCATTGTATCTGATGTTTTTACTTACCATCGCTGATTTTTATTTTTATTTTACAGAATTGTGATATTATCACTCTCTAACATGCAGATATCAGAGACTGATTTTTGTGAAGCTAAGCTATGGTAGAAAAGCTACATAAGAAGGCTGAAGCTTTAACCTCTATCAAATAGATTCCAAAATCGGCTACATCACAGTTAATTTTCTTTTTTACGAATTAATATAACAGTGTATATATGTTAGAACCTTCTAATGGTATTATAAAGACCTTTAGATGGTACTAACATGTGTACCATGGATATCTGTTAATGTACCATTAGAAGGCTTCTATAGCACTGTCTTTACATCCTTGATAGAGTTTCAAATGGACTTAAACTGATAGAGGTTTAACCATGCTCACATACAGAGGCCGTAATGCATTTTTGGCACCAAGTTAGAAGGTTTTAGTTTGGCTAGCTACACTGTAAATCATTCCCATCAGACCTGAAATGCAGATATCAAAGACTGAGTTTTTGCAGCCAAGATATGATAAGCAAGTTCTACATATGAAGAGCATGCTGTGGTATTGGTGTCACCTTCAAAACTTTAGTATGGCATAGCTACGTTGTAAATCATGCCCAACTTCCCTTCAGATCATCTCCAAATCTGCATCCAATTCTCAGTATATGTGTCTTTGATAATGTAGTTGAAGTTTTTTCCCCCCTTCATTTTAATGTTTTACATTATTACTAATATTTACAAATCTCTTTGGGTTTTTGATAAAGAAGATTGCCCTTTCTAAAGCTCCTAAATTAGTGGAGACCTGAATGAGAGACCTAAGTTCAGGAAGATGTGCACTGTGTCAGAATTGTACAGCTTCATTTTACTTTGCAGCTCCTTTTTTACTGTAATTTTTAATGCTCTTCTTGGTATGAGCAAAATTTGTGGGATTTTTCGGTCCCAATAGCTACAGAAGATGCAAGGGGAAGAAAATCGTTTTTATAGCACTATACGAGGTGAAGCAACATTTAGATTGTAATAGAAGTTTAGAAGCTAAGAAGTACTACTATGCTATTTTGCGCTAATGATCATCAGAATCCATAAGAACAGCATAATTACCTGTGTTACAATGTGAAGTCTAATAGGATCATATGCTATACTTTCTTGCTAATGCATCTTTTAGTATGGTAGTATACACATATTTTATCTTGGTTCTCAAACTTGGTTGAAGCATAGAAACTATTCAGCAGTTCTACCAGCAGTATTGTTAGTAAACTGGAGTTCACTTTTTCCTCTGATGTGTATAGTCTACTCTAGTCTGTGCTGAATCTTGAAGAACTTATCACTGGAGATAGGCTTGAATCTATCATGACAACATATTATAGGCTTGAATCTATCATGACAACATATTACTCTTAACCCCTTGTGCTGGTTTTCGAAATTGATGTCCATGCACGGCCCACCCCCATGGTCGTGCGGGCCTATGAAGTCTCGTGCCTGCCTGGACCATGACATGCTCTGCTTGCTAATGGCAACTTAATGCAAACCCTCCCTAGAGCAGGATGAGGACTAGAAGGTATTATATGTGGTGCATGAAACCATCTACTTTGTTTGAACAGAGGATAAATAATTATCATTGTTCTGTTCAATCACACTGCTTCAATTTGTTAAATGTGTTAATAGTCTATGTTTTACTTATCCGATTACTTTTGGAGTTACCACCAAACAACGTGGTGGTCATGATGGGTATCATTGCTGTCTGGTGAAACTAGTTGACATGAAACACTCAATTACCTCAGGATAATTTAATAAAATGTGTATGGAATGATGTGAAGAACTGAATATCTTTTAGGTGGTCTGGTGGCAAAGCACTAGCACGACTTCTGACGTCTAATGACATGGGAAGGGCATCGTATGTTCGTGACCCTTGAGTGCGTTTGTAAGCCTGGTGGTGGTGGTGGTGGTGGTGTCATGGGAAACAGTCACTAGGCAATGCCCTGTTCCTACTTCAGGCATAAACTTGATTAGGGTTATAGTCTCTAAAGTGTGCAAGAATTGGTGCAGTAAATGTTTCTTTCTCAAGTCACAGATAAAGTAGAAGTGGTATGCAGAAGCAGTGGCTAGAGTCGTCGGAGCCTCCGGGGAGGAACTTGCTTCAAGAACATCAGAATTCAGAACTCATAAGTCACACAACCACCCAAAAAGAACTTAAACCTTTCATAAGACGTAAGGTCCCAAATCTTCACAGCAAGTCTTTAATGCTGCTTGGACTGGTAAACAGGGTCCTTTCTCAAAATTAACCTTAAAGTACCAAATTTTGTCCTAATCTAAAGTAACTTTGCTTTTAACAACATTAAATTTCAATTTTGTAGTGGAAGTAGGAATCATATTTTAGGGAGATTTGCTTTACCAATAATTTTGATAATTGTCTTCCTACAATCTTTACTATAACAACCTCTTCAAACATTTTAATATTTCAATAACTAACCACTATCTATGTGGTAGATGAAACAGTGAAATGGCTTTAGATTTTCATTCAATGTCCAAAATATATCACCTTTTACGCTCTGTTCGTTTGAATTGAGTTAATGAAAATTTAGTTCACTTCAGCTTAGGAAAATTCGGTTCAGTTTAAGAAAGTTCGGTTAGTTTCCTCTCACAATTTTAAATCAGTTTAGTACAATTTAGTTCAGTTCAGACAAATTAAGTTCGATTCACTTAGAGGGTTAGGGAAACTTAAAAACTCAATGAAGAGGTATAATACCAATTTTAAGGTTAATTGTCAAAGAAAAGTCTTTAAATTCGTCAAACTTTTTGTCTCAAAGTTTCTACCTAATTTATATTGTCCATAATTTCTGTAATCTATCGTTACTCATTAATTTCTTTAATTTTATATCAACAACAATTCTAATAATTAACGTATCGAATACATCCTTTGTTTTCTTTTTACTTATAACGTTTTTACTTTTATGCTTGCCAATATGCAACTTTGATCATTAATAACTCTAATTATATATTTGTAGAAAGTATAAAAAGTTGAAATCTTGTAAACATATATCTTGATAAATCCAAAAACACCTTACCTGCAAAAATTTGCATTGTCCATAATTTACAATTTTTCAGTCAAAGTAAGTACATGAATAATGTAAAAATCAAAACATTGAAAGTAAAAAAAAATGGTTTTTTGTCAAAAAAGACCTAATAAAATACAAGAATTGTGGGGAAGGACCTAATAAAAAAAATTTGTCAAAAAGGACCTACTAAAATACTTCCAATTGTGAACATGAACCACTTTATGAATTTCCCGCCAAATTTACCATTTACCGACGTTGACCCTTTTTTTTACCCCTAGTTGACTCTTTAATGTTTTGTTCCTATTTTAACTAACTCAAACATATTGATTTCTCACACTTTCCTCCCAACAGTGCAATCTCCATTGAAGGGAAGCATCAACCTTTTCGGTCTTATCCTGCAACCTTCATCAAATCCAAGGTATGTTTTGCTCTTCAAATTTTTCTTTCTCAATGTTTAAGGGTTTTTGAAATTTAGGGCTGCTATTATACGTTTTTCCCAAAATCGCAAATTAGGGTTCTTAATTTTACGGTAATTTCTCTTCTCCTCCTAATTTTACGGTAATAGAAATAGAACATTAAAGAGTCAACTAAGGGTAAAAAAAAGGTCAACGCCGGTAGATGGTAAATTTGGCCGGAAATTCATAAAGTGGTTCTTGTTCACAATCGAAAGTATTTTATTAGGTCCTTTTTGACAAAAAAATTTTTATTAGGTCCTTCCCCACAAAACTTGTATTTTATTAGGTCCTTTTTGACAAAAAAACCCTAAAAATCCATAAAAAGTACTTACAACAAAACAATACTAGCAAATCTTATTTAGTAATATTTTTTTTATCAAAGACCCTGAACTTTGACCTATAAAAATTAATGGATTCGTTTTTTATGAGTGGAGAAATAAAATAATACATATAGACATGCCCTACCATTTGACATACAAAAAAAAAATTGAAAAAAAAAAAAAGTTCATTGAGTTAAATAAAGAGCACCAAATACTTAAAGGCAAAGCTTCCAATTTACGTGAAACGTGATGTTTATTTAGAGGGACAAAAACCAGCATCAATATGCACCATGGCGTGGAATGCCAGCGTTGATCCGCGCCTAGCGTTATGAATCTGAGCCCTTCCCCAGTTCCTCTCCTTTAATACAAAATTCAAGAACAACCCACAAAATTTTTCCCCAAAAAAAAAGGTCCAGAGAAAGTAACATTTTTTCTAGCAATCCACTTTTCTCAATTTTCAAACCCAGAAAAAATCATCACTTACTCTATAACTCAACTCCCATAAACACTCTCTCCTCCTTCTCCTTTATTTTCATGTCTTTTTAATTTATGCCTTTTTAATTTTAAGCCATGAGTCTTTTCGGCCTCGGCAGGTTAGTAACAGAAATTTTACCTTTTTTTTTTTCTTTTGTGTTAGTTTCTTTTTTTGGAACTTTTGAGCATGTATTATTGATTTATGATCTGGGTTGAATTTAATTTCTTGTGGAATGAGATATTATTAATGTAAAAGTGTCCCCCTCAAAAAAAAAAAATTAATGTAAAAGTGTCCAAGATCTGTTTTTATTGGGTGTAATTTGGGTTTTGGACGATTTAATCAGGTAGTTTATGTTTTTCCATGATTGGATGTCATATTCAAGCATTTGGCTTTGCCTGCTAGTGTATTTGGTGGAGTTAATCATCTGGGTATCTGCCAAAAACATAATTGAAGTTGTATAAAAGAATTATTCATTGTAAGTTGCATGCAAAATGCAGAGGTTCTTATGAAAGGGCGGATTTTCGAAGATTAGAATGTTAAGAATTTAGTATTTCTTGTAACCAATGATGTGTTTTGATAGTATTAGTTGTAGCAATTTGTGCAAACATATGTGGGAAATGTGATTAGCTTTGGAAAGATGATAACTAGAACACTTATTTCCTTGATGGTGGGGCTGTGCAGTGTGTTTGGTTCATTTTTAGTAAAGGAAAAAAAAAGGAAGAGAAAGGAAGGGAAGAGAAAAGAAAAGAATGGAAGAAAAAGGAAAAAAAACCTTAATTTCCCATGTTTGGTATAAATTTTCTCTTTACTTCCGAATTCCCCGGCTTTTGGGAGGAAAGGAAAGTGAAATTTTATCAAAGAGTATTTCCTTCCAATTCCTCCCATTTCCTTTCACTTAATTTTTTTTAATGAACCAAACATTGGAAAGTAATAAATTTCCTTCCGCTTCCTTTATTTTCCTTCCAAATCCTTTCTACCAAACAAAATGTATTTGGCATGATCATAATTCATTAACTTAGGTAATGGGGAATCTAGTTTGGTGGAGAATAGACACTGAAACTTTTCTCTAGGGTATGGTGACTTACCGGATAGAAGACATACTAGATACAAGTACAACCCAAGAGTTACGAATAGTGGAATAATGTGACTTTGGGCTTGTGAGAATCAATGTAACCTGCTGACTAGTGAGCTTATCTGCTGGTTTCATCATGACAGTACAGTGTCTTAGTGGAAATAATGCTTGGTGCGGACACATTCCTCTGTAGTTTTGGGCTTACAACTGTTAAATCCATCTATGTTCTTGATGCGGAGATTTTAATAGCTTGCTATGGACTGGTTCTTCTTCTATGTGACTTTAAACATTGTCCTATATCATATGTCTATTTATAAATGAAAAGCGGTTATTTCTTAATCATTTAGTCATTTAGCATTTCTATTAATCTGTGTTTGGTGGATCTTTGAGAAAAAATGTCCCTAATCTTTTGGGTTTTTTTCTTCTTCAAAAAGTATTCAATAGGAAGAGCATAGTTAGTCCATCTGGATGAACTAATGTTGAAATCTATAGCCTATGTGACCTGATAAGGCAAGTGCACATGATAGAAGAATAAACAAAGGATTCAGGCACGACTTTATTTACACCTTGTTTGGTAAGAAGTCATAAATGGTAGTAATGGTAACGCATTAGTGTTAGTCTGTAAGGGAAGTCCCATGTCAATATACATGGTAATGTTACTTCATCCCAAAATATCTTTTTTCTTCTTAAATTTCATTTCCTTCCATTACGACTTGAAAAGGTAGTACTGAGTAGGAATTGAAATTTGTGAAATGTTTGGGAGATGAAAATCCATTACCATGGTAATGAGCAGAAATTTCTCTTGCAAATTACATATAATTTCATTACTGTTACCAACATTTAGTACTGCATACCAAATAGACTGTGTGTTCTTTATGCTCTGAGTTGTTATTAATGTATGCTTAAAATTTTAATGTAAGTCTTTAATCTTAATTCCCTAGACTTTCTCCTATCTATCTAAGGCTCTTTTAGGATTATAATCAACCCCCCCCCCCCCCCCCAAAAAAAAAAAAAGAACAAAAATCACACAATTTATTTACTTATCTTGGGGATTTTGGTTCAATATTGCAAGAATCCTTTAACTGCACTAGAAAGCCCCTCCTTGCACGTGCACCAACCCTGTGTGATCTCAATTTGGCACTGTACACACATTGTGTATGATTTTTTCTTGCCTTTTTTCCTATTTAATATTAGTCTAGCATTTTTTTTCTTTTTTCAAATGTCCCACTAAGGAGTAAAATCAGGATAGTATCCATTTCGGATATATTTCTTGATCAATTGGCAACATTTCCATGTAACTGAAATCTTACAGAGCTGTTCTTCGCTGGCAGAAACCAGAGAACATTTCGGCCCAAGAAGAGTGCACCTTCTGGGAGTAAGGTTGGTCTGTTCTATATAAATATGCTTGCATTTTCATAGTCTGATAAGACTTCCCCAATTCTGTAAAAGAGCTTCTATTGCTCGTACAAATCATAAGAAGTCCAAAGCTAATCTAGGCTCTTGCTATGGATGATGAGGTCTCCCTCGTGATTGTTTTTTTAATGTAGCACCATATTTAGTCTCAAAATAGTTGCTTTGTATTGTTTGTGTGTAGTTTCTACACCACCAACTTTGAGCTTTATGCAGTGATTTATGAAGATTTAAATTAAGATTCAAACATGTCATCTTTTTAGTTACTGAGTAACTGAATATATATTTTCCTCACACTAAGAGTGAATTGTTGACTTTATCTTTTAATTGCAGGGGGCCCAGCTGAGACAGCTTATTGATGCGACCCTAGGCAGTGGAAATCTAAGGGAAGCTGTGAGACTTCCGCCAGGGGAAGATCTGAATGAATGGCTTGCTGTGAACAGTATTTTTCTTGTCTCTTTCTATGCACTCCCCCTTGTATTTGTACAATGAGAAACCAAACCTCGCTGCTACTCTTAGTGTGATGATTCCAATCTAATGTTTATGATGATGTTTTCTTTAGTTTCTTTGCCATGATCAGGCTATGATTATATTCTAGCTCTAAGATTGTTGCACCTTTACATCGTACTTTATTTAACAGTTAGAATGATCTCTGGAACCTAAAACTTATTGAGATAGTTCTTTTCTTTATTTTCAGCTGTTGATTTCTTCAATCAGGTGAACCTGCTCTATGGTACTCTCACAGAATTCTGTACGCCAGAGAGCTGTCCTACCATGACTGCAGGACCCAAGTAATCTCTTCAGATCAACTGCATATATAGTTACTAATTGAGTTCATGCAAGAGCATATGTAGATATCTTGAGATAGATATTCTTTAGGACTTCTCTACAGATATTTAATGATTGCATCTCACCCATTAATCATCTCAATTAGAATTGCAAGTTCAATGAAGAGTTAAAATTTCGTTAAATTCTCGAGGGCTGATGAAATAGACAAATACAGCACCTTTATTTAGGAAATGTGATATGTTATTTATTTGTTCATCTTGCTTCATTGAATATTGAAAAGAATTTAACAATGTAGTGATAATATCAAGTGTATGTGCTACACTGGATTTTTCCTGAATGAGACCTCCTTACTACCTTAGTAAATATAGCTAATGCAAAAAAATTCCTTTGATGAAAGACTATAATCTATCCCATAAAGATTCATTGTCTATTCTCTATTAGGTAATTTTTGGCATTTTTAGGGTGTTTGATGGTAATCATGACCTTGTGCCCATGGTTTATCTAAATGTGATTACAGTTATTTTCTAGGTAGATTTCTCTCATAAATCACAAAGTAACTCGTATAATTGTCCCATAGATCATGAAGTAACAACTCGTTGAAGGGCAAAGTTTTAACTGTTGTGGTGGATTTAGTTTCATTGTGGAAAGTTGAGAGGTTGAGGAAAAAGGACTCGAAAGTTTAACTTGGTGTGAAAACTGAAAAGAGGGACATAAAATTGCATATGGTAGGGCAATTGTGTGATAGCGGGTCACATGAGTTGACTTGAAGGGCTTGATAAGCTTTTCTAGTTTCTGCTTACAGCTCCAAACAGGTTTGCATAAGGTGTTTAGTTACAGTGTTGCATCAGGAACTTTGTATATGTTGGATTTGCTCTTCTCTGTTGTTAAATGGAATATTATTGAAATCCTGTCAAGTAGAAACTGATTTTGCAATTTTGTGGACATAGGACGTTTAAAAATAAAATCTGGATTGATTCACTTGCTTTATTTAGAGAGCTGGCCTTTTGAAATGATGTTGGAGCTTCTTCTGTAGCGAATATATGATTCTTCTATTTAAATCCAGTGGTTCTTAAGAGCTTACGCTTTCAACTCGTGATGATTATAGTCCTGCTCCTTATCTTAAGGAGCCTGTATCTTCGATTGTCTTGAATTTACTCCTATGTATTTATCGACTCCTTTTAAACCGTGTTTCTTGGAGCAGTCACAAGCAAGATCAAAAGTTTTCACTGCAAAGAAATAGAGGGATTCAGTATTGGGGAGGATGTCAGAAATCCTAGGAGTCAAAAGGACTTGGTCTTGACTCTTATAGTCTGTAGATATTGTCCGAAATTCACTGGATATTTGGGGGGGGGGGTCATTGGTGGGTGACCTTGTTGACCATGCGGGTTGCTGGTCAGTAAACAGTTTGTTGACGGGTAGACCAATAGAGGAGTATGGAGATAAGGGATAGGACAGAGAAATGAGCACACATGAAAGTCTTAAGTATCTAACTGTACGTGAATATCTATTACGATATATTTTTCTCTTTTATAATACTATGGCATACAAATTTGGCCCTGTATTAACTTTGTCCAACAAAGGTTCTGCGTTAATCAGAGGCTCTATGCAATAAAATCCTTATAATCTTGACTCAACCTTTACGCCCACTGGGCTCTAGCCTCTACCCTGTCCTCTAACAGGGTCCATCCAAAACATCTTCTGAAACTGAAGTAATTCAAGGGTCTGCAACATGAGTTTTCACTAGCAATAGAACATGAAGAATCCGATTCTTTTGTGGTGTTACGATAGGTGCACCTGCCTAAAACGCATACTATGCTCTATGTGTAAGAAGTTAAGACATACAATAATGAGTAAATAAACAAGTAGAATATGAGGAGGATGAAATGAATCTAAACAGGTAGTTGGTAAATGCAAGGCCAGAAAGTTTTTTGAAAGGTAAAAAAACACAACATAATGTTGGGAGTCATGTTGCTTCTGCAACTGAGGATATTGAAACTTAACAAGTATTTTGTACCAATGTTCATATCCAATCTGTAACTGTAAGATGATTGATATGAAAATTTCAAGACAATCATTGATGTCATAAATTATGTTTGCTGCAACAGGTACGAGTATAGGTGGGCTGATGGTGTTCAGATCAAGAAACCTATTGAGGTTTCTGCACCAAAATATGTTGAGTACTTGATGGACTGGGTTGAATCCCAACTAGATGATGAATCCATCTTCCCCCAGAAAATTGGTAATCCTTTTTTGCATTTAAAGTCCTGTCAATGTTATTCACTTATTTGTGGGACCCTGGCAACCCCTAAAGAAAGAAATTGACAAAATTTTACCTAATCATAGTTTTATTCTTTGTAGAGGATAATGGCTGTGTTTATACAGATCCTTTTTATATCTTAATATACAAGTCCAGTTTGTATCTTAACAGATCGTGCTTTATATTTGCAGGGACACCTTTTCCTTCAAACTTTAGGGATGTTGTCAAAACAATCTTCAAGCGGCTGTTTAGGGTGTATGCTCATATTTATCACTCGCACTTCCAGAAGATAGTAAGTCTCAAGGAGGAGGCTCATTTGAATACTTGTTTCAAGCATTTCATACTATTCACCTTTGTAAGTCAAGACTCTCTTAATTGTCTGATGAAAGGAACTATGTCGGATAGGCCGCTTTTTTGTTTGTCAATGAAATTTATGCTAAATGTCTAACTTTGATTCTTATGACAAAATCTTTTTGGAAGTTTTCTTGTAAGAGATAAAGATGCCTCCTACAGAAAAAACTGATGTTACTGTCATTTCTCATGATGTACAGGAATTTGGGTTGATTGACAAGAAGGAGCTGGCTCCGCTTCAGGAACTTATAGAATCTATTGTTCCTTACTGAAATAACACCTTTTTATCACATATCGTGGATTTGATGGTTTAGTCACAACTCACACAGTTGAATCAAATAAAGGATTCATAGGAACTGGTCGCAGTAATTAGACACCGTGTGTCTCCTTTGTCCTTGTCACTAAGTTTTATCATTTGTATATGCTTCAGTTTCCATATATAAATGTGTGACCTCATATAATATGAGTTAACTGTTGTGTGTGCTTCAGTTTCTACAAATACCTCTCCTTTTTCATAATTGCGTCCCCAAATGCTTAGTTGATTTTAAATTGTTTGGTGGGAAATGAACATGGTCAATTCCCAATGGTGACTTCGGACTTTTCGGGTTTCCTATTGGTGGTCCTAAGTTTTTTTATTCCCACTGTTAGCCCTCAATTATTGTTTAATTTCTAAATGTGACCTTATAAAGTAAAAACTTATTTGTTTTTGTTAATTTTTCATTAGAATAAATGTCTCGATTTGCGTGCTTGAAAATTGTCTATGTTTGCGTGTTGCAAATATTGTTTGGTTAAAGTTTTGGGGCTCATTTTAGCCTTTGAGGAGCATAATTAAAGTTTAAAATTGAGTTTCATGCATACAAATTGGTTTGCTAAGGAATTAAGGGTCTTGGGCTTTAAAGTCAAATTTGATGTCAAAATTGATAAAAAATTGGTTTGTGCATTAAGACACTAGTTCTAATGGAAAGTTAATGGAATTAACGGTTTATTGCTTTATAAGGTCACATTTGGAACTAGAATAATAATTAAGGGTTATCAATGCGAATAAAAAAACTGAAGGTCATCAATGGGAAACTCGAAAAGTTCGAGGGTATCATTGAGAATTTTCCTTTATTGATTGTGCATATGAACTAATCACTTGTTTGAGATTTATTAGATTCTTTGTCCATTGTAAATGAGGTAGACCAGGTGCTAGGCCATATGTTTCTTTGGCGGGATTTATACATGCTTCATTGCATATAGTGGTAAAAGTTATTCGGACAAAAATTGAAATCTAATATAAACCGCCACCTGTGCCCAGAGGCAGCGACAGATGGGATCATTTAGTAATCCGGATTAAACTCAATGTGTTCGGATTAGACTCATATTGAGTTTTTTTTTATAAAATTGGGTTTTGGAAAAGGATTGGATTAAGGGTGTTTGAATAGTAAGTGGGCTCTATATTATATATTTATGATCGACTTAACTGTTTTTTTTTAAAAAAAAGGAAGTCCAAATGGTTTGGCAGTCTTTCGCTTTCTCTAAAAGTTAAAACCCTAATTTAGCTTGCTAGTATAATATGTTGAACCTGTTGTATAGTTGAACATGCTTTTATGATGTTATTGAACCTTATGTTATAATGAATTATGAGTTGTTATTAATTTATTAATGAATTTCATGGAATTGTAAGAATTACTTCAATTATTGAATACTTACTTTGATGTTTGCGTCAAATTTATCTCACCCAAAAACAGAGTTTAAAACGTTGGATAATTTGAATCGGATCCAAGCTAGTGTTTGGGAATTCGAATTGGATTGATTCTGACTCAAACTCTAATTGGTTTGAATTTAAATTGGAGAATTAAAATTCAATTTTTGTTTGTATAGAGTAGGATTAGGCTTAAATTCAAATCGTACATCAAACGTCCACCCCTAATTACAAATGATGTGGTGATCCTAATTCCAAACAGGTTTTAGCTTTTATGTGGAAATGGCTTAATTGAGCTTCAATTTGGTTTCAGATATAATATTTCAGAGGAAAATAATAATCGAGGATGGAACACAGTTTTAAGTTTGTTTTTTGATGGAATGACTTGATTAAGTCTTTGTTTGATTGACGGAAAGCATTTGTAATGGAAAACAATTCCAATGGAAAATGATTTATTAACAATAAAAAAAATTCCAAAAGAGAGCACATTACAATATATAATTGGTATTCAATGTCTCATTTACAACTGTATGGAGAGTGTACATCGTTGTTAGTCTAAAGTATGGTATGGGAACCTATTTGTTCCCCTCATAATATCTCAATGTCATGCACACAAAAATAACTACTTAATCTCAAAGATAGGTAAAAAGTTCAAATTTTAGGAAAAGTACCACTTTATGAGTCACAGATGTTAAAAGATACTCCTAAATTTAATTTGTTTATCCATCCCTGAGATAGATTTATTATCCCTTTGGACTGTGCTATCTTCTTTTACATAAGAATATTTCCATTTATTAATCATTTTTTTCCTCACAAAGAGTTGCTGAATTAATTCAACAAAATAGAATCATGCAAAACAGATTTTTCAAATAATTTTAGCTTCAAGCCAAGCAGCTAACTAGTAGAATGAGAATGGTTGAAACTAGCATTTTGGAAGATAAATCTATCAATAAATTCTCAAAATTCGTATTATATGACAAAACAATTCGACTTGCGTGGACCCGGTTCACACTAAAAATAGTGTACACCAGGTCCAGGCACGTGACCTGTTATATCACTTTAACATACACTATATCATTTTAACATACACTATATCATTATAACGTACACTATATTACTTTAACATACACTATATTACTTTAACATACACTATATCATTTTAACACACACTATATCACTTTAACACACACTATATCACTTTAACATACACTATATCATTGTAACATACACTATATCATTTTAACACACACTATATCACTTTAACATACACTATATCATTTTAACATACACTATATTGTTATAACATATATTATATCACTTTAACATACACTATATCACTGTAACATACATTATATCATTTTAATATGCACTATATCACTGTAACATACTTCCTCCGTTTTTCTATAGATGCTACATTTTCCTTAAATGGAAATGTCATAATAGATGCTACATACCATAAATGGATTCCTTTTCACCATAAAAATCTTAAAATACTATTAAAAAGTTGGTGGTCCCCCACCTTCTCTTTTAAAATACTCATACTTTTTCCTTAACAAATATTTTTTTATTCAAAAAGTGATGGTCTCCTACTTTCTCTCTCTACCTTTCTTAAAAACCCCCACTTTCTCTATGTAGCAAGAATTAAAACACGGAGGAAGTACACTATATCATTTTAACATACACTATATCATTTTAACATACACTATATCATATCAATATACACTATCATAAACTCACGTGATATGGATCGGATGTACACTAATTAGTGTGCACCGGGTTCATATTAGTTTTTTTAATGACAAAATTGACAAAGCGGTTATTCTTTCATAGATGAAACAGTCAAAGTATATTGTTTTTGAAATGGTGTCCAAAATCTGAAACCAAATAACATTTGCATTTAGTCACACCCAATTGTAGCTCCCACTGAACCACAAGAAGCTTTTCTAGCTTGCATACAGTTAGACAAAAACATTTACTAGTAAATATGTAAAATGTAGAGCACAAAAATGTGAGTTACTAGTTACTACCCCTCAATAATAAAATTTGTCGCACTCACATGACCCCTAAGTAATTTCTCAAGGTCCATATTAGCAGAACAAATTATATAAATCAATGAAATACTGCACAAATGGCTCATTACATGCTGCCAATGTCTTGGTTAACTCGAGAATGCCCTTGTTGTAATTTCTGCCTTCAACTCTGTATAAAAATCTCTGTTGCACCTCAGAAAATATATAATATCAGATAATGAAAGAAGATGTCGCATACAATGCTATAATAAACTAAGTTACAAATGCTAATATCAATTTATATGCAACAAATTCTGCGTGATATAAAGTGTTGCTATACTTTCTAGCTTCATAATTACAAGGAATGACAAATTGATAAGAAGTTTAGAAAGGGAATATGATAGTACCTACTTTAATATCTACAAATCACCATCAGCTGTTTGCAATCTCTCCTGACAAGAATTGTTGAATCTCGAAGAGGCAAAACTATAAGATGCTGAAATTACGACAAAAACACCAATCACCATTGAAAATAACTGGAAGTTTGCAAGCAACTCCCCTCTGGTTTGACTCAGTTTCGAGTGGCAAACAATGTCGTCTCCTTTAAGTTGACAGCCTTCGGGCATCATAGGGCCATAAAGCGTGAAAGCAGTCTGATAAAACCAAAGGCCTTGGAGAGTTATGGCTATGCTGTTAGATAAATCAACTGGGAAACTTGATGGGACGAGCGTGCCAGCAACACTAGTTATAACACACAAGCCTATCAGAAGAACCAGGATATAGTGATAGTAGCCTTCCAGGCCTTTGTGATTCGTAGAGTGGAAGTAAAACAAGAGGTACTCTGAAGTGAATGCTGTTGCAGCTATCAAAGTAAGTGCTCCATCTGGCAAGGGAAGAATGCTGAACAATGAAAAACATGATGAGATTAAGTAGCCCATATTATCTAAAACAAATATGAAATTAATATCTTAAAAATAGTATTTCCTCTTGGAGGAAATAGTAGCAACATCATTGCGATATGATTCTTTAAGAATAATTTCAGTTTTTAAAAAAAGTGAATTTCAGACTTCACCTCAACCCTTACAGAATCAATATCCAATTTTTGTGGGCCAGGCACCTAGGAGTTGGGGAGCAAGGTAAGGGGAAGCTCACCACCAAGCGTCCCTCAATTGGCAGAATCAAACTCATAAGGCACAAAGATCAAAAGATATTTGTTTATGGTATTGCAGACATACAGATCAGTTGCTCTCTGATTTCATAATGTGATCCAGGAATCCATCGAAAGAAACCAAAGTGCCTAACACAGATCATAATGATGAATGTGCTATATAAGCTAATAGGCTATGACTTACACAGACATCATATTCACCAGTGCCGAAGTATCAGGATGCTAAAATAGTTATATTAGCTTGTAACCGGGGAAGTGGCTACACATGACATGCAAACGCCTCTAATAACACCAACTTCTTCCTTCTTTTATCCCAATTCTATCAGAAAAATGGAATTTGGAGCAGCAGAAGTATAAGCTTTAAAGGTTAGAAGCTTAAGAGACACCTAGAAAAGCACAATATGAGCCAGAGAATGGTATTTTTTATGAAACTACTGTGCACAAACCATAACAGTCAACAGTCTTGTGGTTTTTATTCTATAACCAAAAAGGCTAGCAAAGAAACATAGGAGATTGTAGTCCAATAATTATTGATAACAAATTCCCAGTTCTAAATTTCTCAGAGAAAGACATCAAAATCAAATCCGAGAAGAAAACATATCTTTAAACATAGTCAATCTGCTCAAGTACACGTTGAAATTTGGAAACGGTTTTCTCCCAAATAAACTTACTTTTGCAAAGTAGGAAAACTAAAAGAACCTAAAAATAAAAAAAAATAAAAATATAAGCAAAGCAAAGCAAAAGAAGAGGGTAGAGAAAAAAATGAAAACAATAAAACCTCCTTGCATGAAGAATTTAGGCACTCAAAATGGTAAGGCTTCTCCCAGTCAAAGAAATAAAAGGACTCGGAAGTCTCACCATTAGCGAGTAGTGAATCCTTGAAATCCTTTAATCCAAGCTAAATCTCTACTATAGACCACGAATCCGCAAATAATATTTAGCTACACAAATAGCTGCTAAACAAAATTCTTAACCCCCAAACCCACACCACCAACCCCCCCCCCCCCCGGAACTCTACCCTTGTACCTAACGCATAACCAGTATCCACAAGATGCCAGCAAAAACCAAATTTATAAACACTTTCCACCTCACTCGCAATAAGTTGTGATCCAAAACAATACATTAGCAGGTGCAAAACTGATTCTAAATCTTAAAGGGGGCAAAAGGTTAATTTTGCGAGAAAATTCAGAAAATCAAAACTCAGGCCCTAGTCGCAATACCTTGCATCCTACTTTACAATGTCTTGCTTTAGATGTCCACTTCCTTCTCTAGTAACTTACTCATAACTTTGTCATCCTATTTAAATTAGTTAAAATAACTCAAGGCTCCCCAACATAAAAGTGATGCATCTAAAGTGGGCTGTGATGAAATGATACACTTCATGTGGTCAGATTTAGAGAGACATTGGTTGGTCTCTATTAATTTACCATAGGTTTTACAAAAGAAGAAGCATCCAAACCATAGTCCTGTCTTCCTTTTATCCCCCTTTATTAAAGCAGGACTACAAGTGTTGGCAACCATAAACCTTTTCCAAATTAATCAATATCATCACTTCCTCAATAGCTTCTCAAGCAGATCTATATATTTCACTAATTGAAGTCCAGAACAAGCAAACTTCTCAGAACCAAGCCATTTACCAAGGCTAAAATAAACTCATATCAACTAATTACTAAAGACAAAACAAGAACAAGCAAATAAAAGAAAACTCGTATCAACTGATTACTACTGCTATTTTAGTTTGAGTGTCTTAATTTTCTTTTTACTATCTTTTGAGGGGAATTGAGGAGAGAAAGATACATTTTTCATATTTACTTGACTAATCATGTCTACTTCTCTTTCTTGAGAGTTTGTTGCACCATCCTTTCAGCATTTGAAAGAGTAATCATGCTTAACATTTGCTAAACAACTCTTAATCCCGAAAAATGATCTTTATTGTCCCTACCAAAACAATTTTATATTTTCATTCATGAACAATAAAATAACCATAATCAAAAGCAATGACCATATGTTAAGAGCTTCGCAGAAAGTAGATTAGTAATATTAGTTCATAAATTTCAACATGCCACAAACTATCCCAACAATATGATTATCTAATACCCATTCTTTTTTCAATGGAAACATGAAGACAATAAGCCATGAACAATTACTGTTTGCAATATCTAGAATTCACAAGGAAAGGAAGAGAACCAACCTAGTTTTAACTGATATAAGAGCAGTGAGGCCAAAGATGAAGAACATAATAAGCATCCCAGAGTGCTCAAAATTATTCATATGAGAAGGATTCAATATGCCATCCACAAAGTACTTAAGATGAGGTGCATATACAAGCTCTATGCACAAATCAATAAAAGCACCAATCACCACCATATACAACTCCAAGTACTTGAGCCTCCCACCAAAACCCGGCACCGGGTTCCATACCCGGATTCGAAAGGTCTTCGGACTTGTGACATATCTGTACACACTGCACCACATATGCCATAAACCCACCAACAAAAACAGTGTTCCTGGAACTATATGCCCTTTAAATGATCCCATTACTTCCCAAGCTTCACTTTTTTCCTTTTGGTAAATATCACCCACTTAACTCCTTCAATGGCCCCCTAACACATTTTGGCTTTCAGGGCATCACTTTTTCCATAGCTGGGTACCCTAAAAAGAGAACAGAATTTTATGTCAACTATTCTATCTTTTCAGAATCACATTCCATACCCTTTTTAAGACTAAAGTCCAAACATAAAATGAAAAGCATCCATTTATTCACAAAAAACACAACTTCAAGAACTTTCACACCATCTTCATTCAATAAAATTTGTTAAATTTCTTCCTTTTACAAGTCAAAAGTGGATGATGCAACTAATAGGTCAGAAATGGTTGGTTTGAAAACAAACAATAAAAATCTTTAGATTCTAAATTACTTGATTGAAACAATAAAAAAATATAGATAGATCCTTCATTCTTGAACTATTTATAACTGCTATACACATATATGATGTAGTATATCATAATGGCAATGCGTTAAAATCCAAATAACCCAGAAAATAATAAAACGACCCATAATAATTAATTAAAGCAAACCCAAAAAGAAAGAACTAACAGACTACTTTACGCTTCAAATAATATACGATGTACATGTACTTACATAAAAAGAGTTGATAGTAGAAGCTTGAGAAAATTTGATGGTAATTTATTAGTGAATGATTACGATCTTAAAGGTCAGATTTGACCCCCCCAAAAAAAGGGGCAAGGAAATCCAAGAATTACTAATTGAACTGTGTATGTGAGGAGGGGGTGATGGAAGAAAATGTACATCTGTAAAAGAAAGACGACAAAAGAGACCGCTTAAATCATAATGAAATCATTTACCGTTCGTTATTATTTATGGACCCCCATGATTGATTTGCCACTTGTTCTAGGGGCCTCTGTCCGTTGATTTGTTTAAGCATGCAAACGTTGACTTCGTCGTGATCGCTAACTCTACTGTTAGTGTTAATTATTGACTACCAAATTTTTTTAATGCAATGCGGGTCAGTTCAGCCCAGCCCATCTTGTGGGCTGTGTGGGCCGGGGTAGCAAAACGCCCGGTCCAGCCTAATTGAAACCGTGAAATTGGTGGGTGTGTCGTGGGCTTGATTCCTTGAGCCCATCCCACTGAAGCCCACTACTAAAACCGTCTAGCCCAGACCATGAAGCCGGTCCAACCCGACCCATGAATCAGACCAGCCCAATTCAAGTAAATATTGAACCAAATTGAGTATATAATAATCAAATTGTATATATTTTAATCAAATTGCATATATTAATTCAATCAAATTTAAAAATAATGAAATTATTCATTGATATTTTTATTTGTATATATTTTTAATTCATTTTAAAGATTTTATGTAACAATAATGAATAATTTCAATGATTAAATAATTTTGAAAAAAAAATTCTTATGCCAGTCCGTCAGCCCGGTCCAGCCCACCAGACCCACGAACCGTGAAAACCGGTAATAGACCGGTGTGGGCCAAGATTTTTCAACCCGCGGACCAGCCCGCCCGACCCATGAATTTTACGGTCCAGTCCTGGGCCATGAAATCTCAATCCGGCTCACTACGCCCCATGGTCCAGCCCGCACCAGTGGCCATCACTAAAATGAAAGTATGAGACTATGATATAGCCTATAGGTGGTCAATGGCGGTTTGGGCGGGTTGGGACGTAGGCTGAAGCGAGATTGGCTAGCTTGCTATGGCTCAGGCTCAAACCACGAGTTTTGCGGCTGGGCGGACTGGTCTGATAGGCCAGTTTGCTCGACCTATGATGTTCTGGTCTACGATTTTGCGGTTCATAAAGCAGTTTTGGCGGGCCATGGGTTTAACGGATTGGACCGTGTTAGTAAGTTTTTTTTAAATAAAATAAAATTCTCTAAACAAATTAATTAAGCATGAGTCGATGAATAATGTCAATGGTATATTAATATATAGCATTTATTGTGTAATTTTGGCCTTAATAATTTTGTTATCATAATATTAGATATTTTACACTTGGAAAATAATTTAAGTAAACAACGATTATTAATTTTCATGATCGATAATGTTTATTTTATCTTACCAATTACAACCTACACTTTCATAATTTAAATAAAAATCAATAGAAATATTAACGATTTTGCGGGGCTGGGTTGGGCTAGTCTGTGGGCTGGGCTGGCGTTTTAGTAGAGGTCTTTCCTATGGGCTGGGCTCATAATACTCATCCTGTGGCCCATCGAACAATTTCACGGTACTATACTGGGTTGTTCACTAGCCTGGCTCGCACGACACACAAGGCGGGCTGGACTGGCCTTTTGCCACCTCTAGAGTACTAGTATGGACCAACCCTAAAAAAAAAAAAAAAAGTTATTACTAACACCATATGTATTCAATTTTGAAAAAGTTATTACTAACACCATATGTATTCAATTTTTTCATCAAATTTCATTGTAAATGTCACGGTGTGGAATAATAATGATACAGATAATGTAATATAATAATATTTTTTTATTGCTTAATACTCCCTCTGTTTCAGAAAAATCTCAACACTTGTTAGGACACACATTTTAAGGTGATAAGTTGTAGTGCGGTTATCAAATATTGTTTTATTTAAAAGTAGATGTGATAGGAGTTGATGAGGTATTTTTTAATTAGAGGAGAGAGAAAGTTGAGTAACTTTTCATTGATAAAAGGTAGAGTGTGGGGCAAAGGAGTGTGAAAAAATAATACATAAATAGTAGGACCATTTCAAAAATGAAAGTGTTCAAACTAATTTGGGACAAACATAAAAACAGTAAAGTGTTCAGACTATTTTGGGACAGAGGGAGTATAAAGGATTATCAATGAGAATTCTTAAAGTTCATAATTCGATTTTTGGGTAAGTGCGGAATCGGAACACTCCGGGATAGACTGTTAAGTTTATACATATAAATCTTTCCCATATTCCTAAAGTTTTCGTTTACCGATAACAAGAGAAAATGTCGGGAGTTTCCATTATGAAACTGAATATCAGCCTTTATATCAACAAAAAGTAGGCTTCCGTTAGCAGTATGGGAATGTTGTGTTATTTATGTAGAAGTCATGGCCATTTGGTAAATTTTCAAAAGTTGGAGAGTAGCAAGTGAATTTTTCAAAATCTCATAGACATCTGGTCAAAAGCACGTTAAAATAAGTCTAAAGTACAAGGTTATCATGTGCAATCATGCCCCTTTATTGAAAATATTTTAGGGTGGATTTGAGAAGTTGAGAACTATAAAGATTACATCCTTGTCAAAATTTTTTGGAAAATTGGTAATCAATGAAAAAAAGAATATGACTGAAAACATAAAGTAGTTTTTTATACAATGGATTAGTAAACAGATACTAAGGATCCAATTAAGCTAGAGATACTTTCTAGCTTGTGGGAATACTCAATTTTACTAAGAGTTAACACTGAAAGACATTAAAACAATAGCAAACAAGAGTACGATATGTTTTCTTACCATGATAAGGGAAATTGATGAAGGTGGAGCATCGCTTTTCCTTTTCGATCCTACATGAGAGATGTCACATCTGATAATCATTTTCACGTTCTTGCTTCTCGAACTAGACATAGACTTGAAATCAACTCATCCTCGTCTTCGCCTTACAATAGAGCTCCTTTCCTTCTTGCTTGCAATAGTTGCTTTTCCTTCTTCTTCATCCAACTCGTCTTCGCCTTACAATAGAACTCATCCAGTTAACCATATAGTTTATCCTAATGCACATGAACACCTAACTCAAAATTGAGATAGTTGATGCATCCATTCTTATCTTACCATTTGGCATTACTTGAGAGCTATAAAAATCCGATTTTCTCCTTCACACTCGTGGAATTCTTTGTGACGTCTTTAAAGGCCCCCTCATTCACAATGAGAGTCGAATTAAAGACCTCCATCGAGATATTAGTTTGTAGTTACAGTTGCGGCAGGCCCCCATCGAGATATTAGTTTTAGAAGTGAAGGTGCAAACTTGAAAAACTGACAGAAAATAAGGTTGATAGAATTGAAGCTCTTTCCCTTCCATTTACCTTTCTAAGTCTGCAAGCGAAATAATCAGACGTGATGATGGTCTTCTTTTATTAACAAAGGAGACCTTTCCAAGGTCTTGCTTGCAAGAAGGAGGCCTAGGCATACCTCGAATTCTCCAAAGTTTCATCCTTCATACGCTTCTCATCCATCTTGATTAGGGTTTCTCCTCCACTATTGTGCTCGAAGACAGCTGTTGTTGTTCTTATCTTGGACAACCAAATCCATCTCATGAAATCCAAGGGTTATTGGCTAGGTATCCATAGCTCTTGGTGCCTGGAGGTGCAACACCTAAATGTATATGAACTTGACTGTTAGACGACTCAATATCATCAACACTATAAACTTGGAAGATAAAGGATTCCTTGAAGATTTGCAATCTCCTGTGCAATCGCCTTATTATTTGGTTCAACTTCTCAGTCTACCTTTAAATCATCATAGCATTTCTCCAAACTTCTAACTTTGTTTAGAGCCAACCCCTCCGAGAAAGGGCTTCAATATTACTCTTAACCCCCAACACTAATGAACACAAAACAATGATCACTTTGTTAAACTGATTAAGTTTAATTTCACAAGCTATAATATTCAATTGTCAAAAATTAACTAACTCCCTAAGTTGAAGATCGATATTAGGAGCATAAGCATCATCATAAATAGCAAAGTAAGGGTAAAACAAAAGCATTTGATAGCATTGCTATATTTGTCGTAAGCTTTACAAAATTCACTCAATTCAAAAATAGAAAATTTCCGTTCTCCCTTAAGGAGGTCATAAACTAGTAGAATAATTATATGTCGTTGCCACTAAATTGCTTCTTTTAGCTATATGCAGCAATAAACAGCGTGAAAAAAGAAAAAAAAAATGTTCAAACAATATATTGCTGCGTTTTTTCTAAAAACCGCAACAATAGATCGAAATATTAATATATTATAATATATTGCTGCGACTTGTAGAAAAACGACGGTAGTCTCCTTTCCTTTTTTCAATATGACATGCTTAAGGTTCTCTCACTCATTTATCAAAAAAAGAGGAAGACTTGCGTCAAATTATAGAAAGCTTTTGACATCAATACAAATTATCTAAGTAAAGACACTAAATTAATACCTATTGCCATATTATAAAAAGCTTTAACAAAATGCATATAAGAAAATAATTCTAATACTAGTAGAAGTAGGATAATGAAAAGCCATAAGCTACTTTCATAGTTTTGCAATATTGATATAAATGAAACAACACTTAGCAGTAACTAATTAGCATAAAAAATCATAACCTTAATCATATCATTTAACCATTACGGTTCATTTGAAAGGTTTTTTAGTTTTTCAATTTCTATTTTTACCGAACACTCCTACTCAATAGGGTGTTCACAAAAAAACCAAAATCGAGAAATTTTATCTATAAACAATAATTTTTTAATGGTATCGTTACCAAGCCGGTAAAAGTAACGATTAAACAGTATGGCTACAGTTCTGATTTTTGAGTAAACGATTAACCGAAAAAGTAATCTTTTTTTCTTTCTATTTAATTATCGTGAAACATTTTCCAACAATGACATTAATTTAATATGTTACAAGATAACAATAATTATAGGAAGTATGTGATTCTTTGAAAATTTTAGTACTAATACAAACACTATAATTAGGGAACAGAGTGAATTTTTAGTGTTATTTATATTTTACTGTAACACCACGTAATTTTCACTCATTATTTTTGGTATTGTTTACATTAAAATGATATTTTCTATTAAAATAAAATAATTTATTATTAAAAACTATTTTTTTAAAAGTGTATAATTATTTATATTGTGTTATGTTGTTGTGATTATTAATTTAAAGTGTATATAATGTGCGTATTTATTTTATCATATAGTTAGTAATTCGATAAATTTAAGTAGCGTGTGATTTTAGTTTTTAAGTGTTGTATATAATATGGGTCGACCAACATAAAGAATTCTTTTGCAAACCCATATCCTTCTTATGTTGTCCAAAATTTAGAGAAGTATTAAGCATAGTATTAGCATCTTCTATCTATCACTCTTTGTAACCACCAAAAGGTGAAGAGCCATCCCCCATTGACCCATCTTAATGCAATTAAAACTTTGCTTTATGATATGAACCATCACATTATTTTTGCTGCACACTCCCTTCACGCCAGCCTTACAAAGAAAAATAAAGAGTCCTTCTCCCTTCTCGCATTTTCGGCCATTTCTGCACACTCATCTTGTTTGCCCCATATCTCCTTCGTCTCTTATCAGAATTGGACGTGTGAGTAGTCGAAAATTCATCTACTCGGAAAGATCTTGCTCGTGGTGTCATTCGTTTTTGAAGATACTGGAATAATTGGTCGCAGTTTTCTGTTTCAATCAGACGGGTCACCCAGTTTTGTTTTCCCGTTGCACCTTCACGAATTTGATTATAGATGAAGATTTAACCGTTTGATCGCCCTGAAATTTGGACAGAATATTTAGGACATCTGGGCCTTCATTATGACCGGAGCGATTTTAAATCAGAGCTACACATTGACGGGAATCGAGATCAGAACAGAACAGTACATAATGAAAATGCAAGCAATTGGAGGTCTTCAAAGGTAACTAACGGCGAACCTAGTGCGATTAGAATTCGTTTAGGAATTATTTAGTTCTTAATATCTAAGTTGTGTTGATTTTTATGTTAAGATTTGTGGGTTGCTAAAGTTTCATATTATTGATGTTATACTTGTTATACTTAAATGTTTATGAGTGATAGTTATGTGGAAGGAAACTAATTCTACTATTTTGTATCCTTGCTAGAGTTTAATGGTTAGAATTTTTGTTTTATTATATCTTTATGGTTTACATATTGGTTAGTAGACATTGTAAATCATGTTGTTATACGCCTATTATGTTGGTTTGCTTAAGTATGATCAAAATGATTATAATATGAGAGTATATATGAATATTTGTTGCCTGCCGGTGTAAGTTGCTTGAGGAAGATTCATGTCTATGGGCTTGTTATCTGTTGTTATTATCTGCCACAAACTTAAGAGTGATGCTTTTTCCGTATTAGCATGGTAGTGTGGCAAGCTTACGGTTTTTATTTACATCTTAGTAGTTATGGTGTTGTAAGATGTTGGGTTGTTTGAATGATTAGATATGATTCAAGTATACTGGTGTATCGGATGTATAAGATTTTGGTGTTATAGTTATGTATACTTATGTGTCAATGTATGCAGGTATGATGATTTACTCTTATTGCTATATGCATGCTTACATGAGCTTCTTATTATTTTATATTATTATTATTATTATTGACATATATTTATATTATGAGTGTTTTAATTATTTTTTGATGGTTTAGTTGTTTGTATGATTTTGGGATTATAAAATATTGTAGTTTTATAAATCAATATCTAAGTTGTCGACGTTACAGTACTCGAGGAGAATAATACTGTCTTTAGTACCGTTTCGCCAAGAGTTATGTACCAGGGGTATTATGACTAACATTGTAATTAACCTTGTACCCAAACTCAGACAACGAGAGTGTAGTAGTTGGAGTATCTGTTTATACTGTGTTTTTGGTGTATATTTATGTTTGAAGAAAGATTTATTCTTTTCAGTTGGGTGAAATGGTTTTTATTAGTATTATATTACTATTACTTTGAGAAGAATAAATATTGTTGAATTGAGACTCTTGGATTGCGATCCTAGTTTCTGCTGATTTTAGGTGTAAGGCCTGAAGGGCATCCTTATTATTTATATTTGATGAATAAATTATTGTATTTATTAATGTGAAATTTATTGAGATTAAGATATCCGGTGGGATAGATGTAGTCCCCGTGAAGAAATGCCAACCACCTAGGTTGCATTTAGGGGTATTACCTGGGTTAATTGTTGTCGTCCGAGAGGTTGGGAAGTACTGAGCTGTACTATCCTGCATCGGGAGTTTGGCCATTCTTAGACACAGGCAGTAGGGAACGTAAGCCCATAGGCTGTCTGGAGATTTCGATCTGACAAACCTTAGGAAGTGGGTTGCGATCCACTGGCGTTCTGCTCTTTCTCAAAAGCTATTTATAATATTTTTGTTATATTATTATGGACGCTTATGTTATTGATCTTGTATGCTTATATTAAGTTTACTATTTATGATTTACCTTATTAAACCATGTTAAATTGACAGCTGTCTTTTGATTGTTACTTGGTTCAGTTTGACATTTTTTTTTTGTTGATTGAGACTTATTTATTAATGCTTGATAATTCCTATATGGATCCTAATTGAGCTGTGAGAGCTGTTAGTTATTCCCCACTGATTGTGGATGTTTGTTGTATATTTTTGCAGGATTTGCTGATGAGAATTTTATTTGGTTTTGGGCTCGGGTTGAGTTATGAGCATTAAAATGTTAGATGTTTTAGGCCTAGACTCTTATATTAGTTTAAGCGTTAGTTTTTCTTTTGGTTATCAATTTAATTTATTTATACTATTTATTTATGTTGGTTTTATCACTTAGATAATTAAACACATTCTTGTAGTAGTGACATTCCCAGAAGACGGTGTTTCCGCCATCGTCCTATACTACTATTATTATAATTTCTTTCTTTTTCGCTTTGAAATTTTGGGGTGTTACATTTACAATGGATTTATTATCCACGTTATTATACATTTTATATTAGAGGATATATAGTATTAAATTATATGCACACAAAATATGAAATATATATGTACATTAAGTAAAATATAATTGTACAACTTGAATAATGTTTAATGATTCACCGGAAAACTGTTCCAGAAACACGGTTAACTGCTTAGGTGGTAACCGATCTAAACGATTACGGTCGCAGTGTGCAAAAAAGAGTGAACTGAAACTGTTGGTTACCGAACCGAAATGTCGTTTTGGAACTATTTATGAACACTAACTGCTCAAGTGCCTCATTACAACCATCAATTTTTTCAAACAATTCCTCAACAACTCTGATATCCTCATCCAAAAATTGCAAGTGGTGTAACAAGATCAAAGCCAAGTTAGGTTCTTCTTGCATACCCTCCAAAGAAACCATGTTAAAAATACAAACTCTATATTAGACCCAACCAGGCACTTAGGAATTATTTATGCTAAATTTTGCCTTAGCGACAAAATTGAAGTTCGGGACACAACAACCAGATGTTTGTATGATCAAAGTAAGAAATGAATGCAAAGGGGAATTTCAGGGTAATGACACAAGGAAATGGTGATGCGGAAAACCCCAATGAAGGTGGGTAAAAACCGCAGGTGGAGATGATTCCACCAATCCACTATCAATGACTGTCGTCCAAGATGAACAACAATCGTTACAATTTTAGTTTTCAGATCTAAGTACACACAATGTATTGAAACAAGATTAGTGATTGCCTTTTTCTTATGTATTTTTCTCTTATAATTCAGATGGTCTTTTGTATGGCCTTTCTTTACTTAAATACTACTGCTACCCACTAAATCTGCATCAACGGTCATTTGCCGAAATCTCAGAGCTCCTCTGTTCAAGGCTCGTGCAGCTGTAACAACCTCCTTACTTCTTTCAACTACTGAATCCCTTTATTCCCGTTGGCAGAGCATAGTCGAACTCAACTCCATCTTTCTCGGACAAGTAGTTTGGACCTCATGGACCCAATCTTTGCGTTATCATAGTGCGGCTGGTCTTGTGTCATAGCGTCAAAGTCCTTAAGTCGTTGCATCAATGTCAACCTGCTGAAAATTCAGCCATAACAGTTTGCCCATATTGTTGTAATGGGGAGAGTCCAAGATCCATAAGACGATTGTTAGTCAAATACAACTTTCCATCAAATGCTAAACATAAACATCAATACAAACGTCAATGTGTTAGACTACCTGCTAAGAGATAAGAAAAATGAGTAATTAATTGATTTTGATAAAAAAATTATCAAGAGTAAACCAAGGGTCAGGGCCTAAAAGATAAGCTAAAACCATGCAATTAATACTTATCCGTTGTAAATCTAATAATTGCAATTAGAGCTATAAAAGTCGTGCCAAGTAATTCAAACACACGCCACCTTTTTCTCTCTCCTTAAACATCTGATTTTACTCTAGAAACCTCCGCTGATCTTTGCCGAAATAGCTCACCAACAGCAGGTAAATTTTCGCCGCTGCTTGCACTTTGTTTCTCAAGTTTATTTTCTCTAGTCTCATTTATGGCTCCTAATAGGCGTAGCATTAGGAATTTTGTAAAAAACCAAGAAAAATCGAACGGAAAGGAAAAAGTGGTAGAAAAGAAAATTGATTTTGAGGATGAACAATCAACTATTACTGAGGAAGATATGGTGAAATTTCTGG
Organism: Beta vulgaris subsp. vulgaris; assembly: GCF_026745355.1. NCBI lineage: Eukaryota > Viridiplantae > Streptophyta > Magnoliopsida > Caryophyllales > Amaranthaceae > Beta > Beta vulgaris. Next base: position 21,553,350 of record NC_079206.1, read on the forward strand.
AACTAGGGAATCTTCCAATCGACGCCGTCATTAGGAATGTAGACCTCATGAACAACCTAAGACGTGCCCAAGTAATTGTGCGGTTCTCTATGAATACCCTTTCAAGATAGGTTTTTCGCTTACCCTTCTCCCCCATAGTTAGAGATCTCATGCAAATTTATCAGATTAGCCCACGACAAATAACGCCCCAAGTTTGGAGAATCTTGAGCGTTGTTGACAGAGTGACGGCGTCATGGGAGGAAGCTTTTACTCTTCACGACCTACTATTGTGCTATGAAATTAGGGTTAAAGCAAAAAACAGAATAGCCCTTCACGCCAAAGCAAGGCTAGAATCGTTGGTTGGTGGAGTCCAATCAAACGACAGAGGCTGGAAAAATAGATACGTTTTTGTGAAGAGATCCTCTCTGGGAGAGGTTGGAAAGGCATTAATTGTTGGCTGGAACACATAAGGTTCGTAATGTTTTAATTGTTTATTAGCACGTCGCGTCGTTAACACTATTCTTACAACGTTTCTTCTGCAGGTCTAAACCGAAAGTTGCTGACTCACCGCGACGAATCTGCGCGATTATGCGAAAAGTTTTTGGAAGCGTCAGAGGAGGAAAGACAGTTCAGGAGAATTCTATTTGCTAATCAGGACAACTGCTCATCCATGGCTTCTGGTAAGTATTCTTTGTGTCACTTCGTAACTTTCATCCTTGGTCGTAGAAAACTTCGTTCGCATAACAATTTTTCTTCAATAGATTCATCCCAATCGCATCCTAGAGGCTCCATGGACAGTCATGCGTTGGCGGAGACGCTGCGCAGGAAAAAGAGAGATAGAGAAATGTCTACTATGACAACATCTGCAACGACGTTAAGCAAGAAGGATACAACTGTCGGTGTCCAATTGGAGGACGACAAACGCGAAACTGCGCCCAAGATGCGGAAAACTGACTTTATGGCTTCCCCAGACAAGGGAGGTCCATCATACACCGTAACGGTTCCCAATGACTTTATGTCGTTGGAAAGGTCAATTTGGCTAGAAGCGGAGAGGTTTCTTTTCCCCTTCGCTGAGGAGAGGATAAAAGAGCATACTCTTCCTCACATGATGTCAGATGGTTTAGAACTCATCGTCCAGGTTTGCTTTCTTTTGCTTTTCTTTCCTTTTACTAATGCTTGAAATGAACCACAATTGTTTACCTCTGACTTGTCTACGCAGGCATCGGAACACTTTCTTATGACGAAGAAGGAGATGTCGTCTCTGCTGAAAGGCCATCAATCGATGAAAATCAACGCTGACAAGTTCGAGCTTGAGGTGAAAAATAAGGACACAGAGTTGAAGAAAAATTAACTGGCTATGGTGAAGATGGGAGAGACGTTAAAGAAAAACGGTGAAGAGCTGGAGGAGATAAAGCAAAAGGCTGACGACCTGGAGAAAGCATCTCTGGAGATCAAGGCGCTTCAAGCTCAGGTCGATGCTCAGAAGAATGAGCTAGACGTGCTCGATGCTGAGGTGACCACAAGGGTGAGGGTGAAGCTGATGTACCAGTATTTGATGAAAAAGATTGCATCATGGGATCTGCAAAAAGACGTAGACCTTTACCTTGAATGTCTAGGGGGCATAAAGGATCTGATGGACCTAGACGAGCTATCAGCTATAGCAGATTCCCCTCTAAACGTCGATCATCCTAACGATGGGAAGACAGCATCTTGTGCTGCCTTTATGACGTCAGACATGCCTCCTAATCAGGACATAGAGAAGGACTTGGCAACCGACGTTCCGTCATTTGCCGCGTCAACAGAGAAGGAGTCTGGCGAAACTCAGATGCTTAGTCTTTAAGTTTTTTCATCTGTTTATCTTTTGAACTTAGAATGTTTTGATATACTTTGTTTTGGGTCACTCTTGGGGGTGACCTATGCTTATGACTTTTTGGACCACTCATGGGAGTGGTCTTAACTTTTGCACTCATGGGTTGGTCATTTAGACGACAATTCACTTTGATAATTTTAAGTACTTATGCCTTTATTTTCTGTCATTTTTCTGACGCTTAAATGGCATAAGCAGGCGCTTAGTAAGCCTATCCCTGACTAGGATCGCTCCCACACCTGTAGCGTTCGTGATCGGCCTCCTCAACTTTGTATCGATCGAAAGGCAGGGGGGCACAGCCCCCAACCAAGGGAGTGGTTACGTCCAGTATGTCCTCCCTTATTCCCGACTGTAGGATTGCTTCTCTCACCCGTAGGCGCATTAGACTGAATTAGTGTTTGTTTTGGCATTTGTAGCAGGAGAATAGGAAGAATTGAATTCTCTTCGACTGAACCTGAAGGAGATTTCGATCATTCAACTTTCGCTTTTAAAGGAATCATGTCACTTGAGTTTCGGGCTTAAGGCATAGTAGCTCTCTTGCGGCTACCTTTGCTATGTCATCTGATGTTGTTCACAAAGCTATAGACCCGGCTATCTCCGAGTTGAAATCGCTCCCAGGAATCATTTTCTTATTCTTAATAGAACCCAAGCGACCAAGTGAAAGTGAACAGCCCCAAGCAAATATTCTAGAGAGCATACCCTTTGTTTCTACTCTTTATCTCTTCTAAGAACAACTAAGAATCTAGAATCTTTTGAGTACGAGAAAGAGGGCAAGAGGTAATTGTTCCTTCGATTCCCCCTTAGGGGGTCAAGGGGGGAAGCAATGGGGGTCACTGGGGGGATTTTATCCCCTTTGTTCGCCCGTTCAATTTCCGTAAAGAAAAATTAAATGAGGGCGTTCCTCTCCCTAGGGGGGTCACAGGGGGGATTTTATTCCCTTTGTTTTCCTAAGGAAATTAAACGAGGGCGTTCCTCTTAATCGGCACGTTGCGCCAAAAAAAGCGAAATCCCTTGCCTTCCTGCTTGGTTTTTTAATCTCTCCAGCTTGTTTCTCTTTTTTTGGTGGAATTTTGATGTGAGATCGAGGGGATGTGTAAGCGGATGGAGAACCATTCGTATAGCGAGACTATGTGCTTGAAGTTGTCTTCCCATCCCCCTAACCTTTAGTCGGATTCTCAAAGGTGCACTTGCTTTTCCTGGAGTGATTAGATTGAGTTCTTTCTTTCTCTAAAACGAGAGATAAGAAAACATCTTAGATTACGATTAAAAAAACAATCTCAAATAGACCAAGATCCAATTTCGGGTCATTTCTTGGTGAACATGATCTGCCATAATCTCTTCGATTCCTTCATTTATGTAACACGCACCCCCGCCTACCCGAACCCTTATTTATTCGATAAAACTCGGGATTTGGGGGAAAATAAATCCACGAGGGTTCGACTCGACGGGTGGCGCTACCGCCACACTTATCTCCTTGGAAATAAATGCAAGGCTAAATTAAAAACAAATTAAACTCAAATTCATTAATCTTTACAACCAAAGTAAATCATTCGTTAAACATTATTAGTTAATTAGGTGTTTCAGAGTTCCAGCGGAAGCTAATCATATATGCTAAGTGGATGACACTCTAAATGATCTCCCTTTTGTTCCCCAATCGATCACCCACCTACACAAATACACTAAAAAGAGACAAGAGGGACAAGCTCCCAAAAATCAGAAAAACTGAGTAATTCCAACTCCATCCCGTAATATACTTAAGTTGAAAATACTTTGTAAAATAGTAGATTAGTAGTTTTGGAAGTCATAGCACATATACACATATATATACATTGAATAATCACATCATTAATTCAAATAATCCAGTTATTCAAGGAGAGGAAAGAGAACGCCAGTAAGTCGGGGCCAATCCCTTGTAACCACTTACTTCAACATTGTAGGCCGGGGTCAATCCCCTGTAACCACCTACGAATAAAAAAAATGGCCATAATAACAGAGTCCCCAGTGTGCACACCCCTTCTACTTGGATCACAACAAGATAGAAGGAAGATAATAACAAAATAATCAGCATAGTAATGAGAGAACCTGTATGGGCCGCTGAACCACTCATATAGGGCAACTTGTTCATCATTTCCCTCCGACATTTCACTTTACGTGATTAACATCTTTTAATCAAGTCATCACATATACATTTACGTCATCTTGTTCAATCAAGTGTGAACATATTCAATCCATCATAATCTCAATCCATTCATAGCGGTTTCAATAACTCATTTCATAAACACAACCGTCACTTGAGTTCATTTATCACTTCAGATTCATAATCATTCCATTATCACAAGTTCTTACCAATTCCAACTTTCATAAAATTTCAACATTAATAACAATAATAATATTCATGATAATCATAATGATATATAGTAATAATAATAACAATAATAATAATAACAATATAATAATAATAATAACAATAATAACAATATAATAATAATAATAATAATAATAATAATGATCATAATAATATAAAATGATATTAACCGATTTTAAACAATGGTATAATAAACATCTTACATCATCCATAGTCATGATTCATAGTCGAAATCCATAATCGTTGTTCATTTTGTCATTCGTATTCATAATTCGCATTAGGTCCATAATCCATAATATAGTCCATACTTATGAATTTTATAAGTACATAATAATCACATAATCAATTCGTTTTACACTAACGGGATCTATGGTTTGATGGACATCGGAGATTACCTCGTGACGCGTGCCCAAAAGTTAAGTTCACCGAACGGATTAGCACTCTTGATATTCTTCGTCTACGAAATCGGAGTCTACAATAGATGTTAACGATATCTAAGTTAGTTCCTAAATAACCCCTTTTTATGTATATAAAATATAGGATTTAAATAACTCAAATAACTTAAAGAAATTCTTAATGATTCTAAGAGAGTTTATAGATCAAAGTAAATTACTTAATTAATTATTTTAAATATAAAAAACTAACTTTATTATACTCTTTATTTTATTTTAGAAATTTAAGAAACATCTTCAAGTTATAAAGGATTAAGTTAAAACTAGAACATACTAACTTAATTAATGTAAGCTAGTTTAGGAAAGTCATTGAATTTGTTTTAAGAATAAAAGTAAACTAAATAAAACTAATTAAACAAAAAGGAAAACGAAATTTTAAAGAATCAGTTTTCTCAAACTAAGAGAACGTAACAAAGGAAGAACGAAAGAAGAGGAGGGAGAAAATAGGAGAGGCGACAGAAGAGATGGAGCAGGGGAGGGTAAAGGAAATCGGTGGTGGCTATTGTGGCCGGTGTATAGCGGCGGCCGGAGGAACGAAGCAGGCGCCGCGAAAAGGGCTGAGTTCGAGGGTGGCTGGGGGACAGCAGGGTCTGCGCGAATTAAGGGGGGTTAGGCTGGCGGTAGCGTTTGTCGCAGTGGTTGGCCGTGATTCAGGTGGTCGGGTGTTTTTTTTGAGTGGTGGTTTCCGGTGGTGTGGTGGTTCGAAGGGAGAAGAGAAAGATTGAAGCAAACCTTTGAAGTTTAACTTGTTTGCTTGAGCAATTTGGTGAGTAAAGTTCAGTTTTTATAGAGAGGTTTGGTCAGAAATCTTGACCTTGGTTAAGCTCCATTAATGGTGGAAGTGAGGTGTGAGGGTTATGGTGTTTAGCCTTTCAAAATTTGGCCCTAAAATCTGATATTTGTGGACTAAAATTCAATTTGCACTGACAAGGCTGAATTTTGGGTTGAAATAGTGGCTTCTTTTCCTGCTGAATTTCAGACGTGAGAGGAGGGAGGGAGATGAAGAAATTAGTCTTCATCTTCTTTATTTTTCTTTTGTTTTTATTTTTCTTTTTCTTTTTGGCTAAAAGGCATATGGACTATGGACTTGGTATTTGGGCTTTGGATTGCTAAAGTGGATGGACAATATGTACAAGACTACAAGGATACCCACAACCAAATTTAAAGAGTTAACGCTTTCTTATGTCGTCTTCTGTTTCCCATGTTGCTTCCTCGATTTAATGATTCGACCATAAAACCTTGACTAACTTTATTGCCTTATTTCGGGTGTTTCTCGTTTTGGAATCAAGGATTCTAACAGGACGTTCTTCAAAAGTGAGGGTTTCATCTATTTCAATGGTTTCAGATTGGATAACATGGGAGGGGTCAGAAATGTATTTACGGAGTTGAGACACATGAAAAACATTATGAACCTCGGCAAATTCTCTAGGTAAGGCTAACCTATAAGCCACTTGTCCAATTCTTTCCAATACCTCGTAAGGTCCAATGTAACGAGGACTTAGCTTTCCTTTTCTACCGAACCTCATTACTCCCTTGGTTGGTGAAACTTTCAGTAACACTTTCTCTCCAATTGCAAACTCCAAATCTCGTCTCTTTTGATCGGCATACGATTTTTGTTGATCTTGAGCAACCTTCATGCGCTCTTGAATTAACTTCACCTTGTTGGTAGTCTCTTCTATCATTTCTGGTCCTAAATTCAACGACTCGTTTACATCGCTCCAACATATAGGACTCCTACATTTCCGTCCATACAACACCTCATAAGGTGCCATTCCTATGCTCGAGTGATAACTGTTGTTGTACGAGAACTCAATGTACATTAAATGATCATCCCAATACCCTCCGAAATCCATCACGCATGCTCTCAACATATCCTCCAAGGTCTGAATGATTTTTTCTGTTTGACCATCTGTTGCTGGGTGGAAAGATGTGCTGAATTTCAATAGTGTACCCACGGCTGTTTGAAGCTGTTTCCAGAACTTAGATAAGAATCTGGAGTCCCTATCCGAAACAATGTCCTTCGAAACACCATGTAGCCTAACTACCTCATTAAAGTAAGCATCGACCAACTGTTTTAATGACCAAGTATCCTTCATTGCCACGAATCTTGCCGTCTTAGTCAAACCGTCCACTATTACCCATATTGCATTATTTCCCGATCTCGTATTCGGTAATCCTAAACCTGATCAAAATAGGCCCGGCCCGCTGACCCGACCCGAAAAATCACCGGGCTTGGGCAGCAAAATGTGGCTGAAACGGGGCTTCGAGCCTGGATTTTGAGGCCCGTCTGAATTCGGGTCGGGTCTGTGCAGTCATACAGGCCGGTTTTTTGCCCGGACCGCGTATATATTCTATTAATGCTAGTTTCTGTCTAATAGTCAAGGGTCAGGCGCATGAAGGGATTATTTTGGGCTGCTAGACATTGGGTCGTCCGTGTAGGCGTGTATTGAGGCCTTGAGAAATTAAAAACTGAAAAGTCAGCTAGCCTAAGACTTAGGAGAGAGAAATCTTAAATTTCAAAAACTGAAAAACCCTAGCTTCCAAGTTCAATTGTTCCAGGTAGGGATGGCAATGGGTCCTGGACCCGAACCAGACCCACTAGGACCCGACCCATTTATAAGGGTCTGGGTCCAGAAATTTTAGACCCAATGGGTCCGGGTCGGGTCCGGGTCCCAAAGAGCATGGGTCCGGGTCCACATATGCTAGACCCATACCCGCCCCACGAACCCATTTACATATTAGATTTTTTTTTTTTTTTGATACCTAAACTCTATAATTTTATGAGTTTTGATGTTGTGAACTCGTTAGTGTTGTAACTCCACTAAGACATGTAACTTTATAAGTTGTAACATTTTAATATTTTATGAGTTAATTCTTAAAATTTTATTTAGAGAATGCTTTAACCATGGATACAAAAACATATATACATTAGACGAAAATTTCTAATCACATATATTCAAAAATGTAATGAAAACTTAAAATTAAGAAGGACCCATTTAGGACCTAGTACGGACCCACGGACCCGCTAGACCCAGCGGATCTGGGTCTGGGCCTGAAAAATCTAGACTCAACGGATCTGGGGCAGGTCTGGATCTGTAAAAAATAAACGAGTCTGGGTCTGGGTCCAACTGGACCCGACCCAGACCCGCCCCACTGCCATCCTTAGTTCCAGACTTCTAGGCAGCCGTTTTTTTCCTTCTCCATTCCATTATCTTCTGCTCTTCTTCCCTTGATTCTTTATACTTAAATTTTAATTCTTTATATATATATATATATATATATATATATATATATTTCCCAGTTTCTTGTTTTTTTTTGTTCAATTCAATTGCTCGATTATTTTTGTTGTTGATTTATTTTTCGGTTTTTTTTGTTGCTAAATTTTTTTTTTTTTCGTTTTTTTTTTGTTGTTGGATTTTTTTAATTTTTGGTTTTTTTGTTGCTCGATTTTTGTAATATTTGTAAGTTTGTTCAATTTTTTTATTGCTTGTTTAGTTGTTTTTTAATTGTATTATGTTACTTTCTTCATTTCTTATTTTCTTGGTTGTTCAAAAATATTTAACTTGGTCTTGGAGTCTTTGACTTCATTTTGCACTCTTATTGATGTTACTTGACAAACTAAATAACTTGTATTGGATGTTTCTTATATTTGTATTGAATTTTCATCAAAATAGTGAACAAAAGTCAGAAAACAAATTAAAATGGAGATAAAAAATCTGGCCCGCTTAGCCCGAAAATGGCCTGCTTGGCCCGTATAGGTCAGGCTTTGGGTAGACCAAACTAGCCCGCTGGCTGGCCCGACCCGGCCCGCAGACATGGGCATGATTTTGGTGGGTTGGCCCGGTCTTTGATCAGTTCTAGGTAATCCCATGATGAAATCCATAGAGATAGATTCCCATTTCCATCCTGGCACTTCTTATGGTTGCGATTTTCCTCCAGGCTTCATATGTTGTATCTTCACCTTCTTGGCATGTTAAACATTTTGCCACGAAGTCGACTACTTCTTGCTTCAACCTAGGCCACCAAAAGTGCTTCTTCAAATCCTTATAAAGCTTATCTCCTCCTGGATGTATGTAATACGGCGAACTATGGGCTTCCCTTAGGATTCTCGTCTTGAGTTCCTCATCCTGTGGTACACACAATCTCCGTTTATACTTCGCAACGCCATTGTCATCGATCTCGAACTCTGGTGCTTGACCATTTTCTTTCATCTCTCTTAACTTGCTTAACCACTTATCCGCAGTTTGTTTCTCCTGAATCTCCTCAAATATGTCCGGTCTAACGATAAGAGCATTCAATTGAGCTTTCACATAACCGGGTTCAACTATTTCCAAACTCAATCTCTTGATCTCCTCACACAATTCATTTGCCAAAATCAAAACATTTAGCGAATGAGCATTCTTTCTACTCAACGCGTCAGCTACTTTGTTTGCTTTTCCTTCTTGATACACTATCTTCAAATCATAGTCGTTTATAAGCTCTAGCCAACGTCTTTGTCTCATATTCAACTCCTTTTGCGTATACAGATACTTCAAACTCTTGTGATCTGTATAGACTTTACACTGCACTCCATATAAGTCATGTCTCCAAATTTTCAGCGCAAACATGATCGCTCCTAACTCCAAGTCATGAGTAGGGTGATTTTGCGCATGCGGTTTGAGTTGTCTTGACGCATAGGCCACTACTTTGCCATGTTGCATGAAAACACACCCAAATTATTTCTTCGAGGCATCACTATAAACTTCGAATCCTTCTACTCCAAAGGGTAACGTTAATACCGGGGCTGTTGTAAGTCTTTTCTTCAACTCTTGAAATGCTTCCTCACACATATCATTCCAATGAAATTTTGTTGTTTTCTTCATTAGGTTAGTGAGAGGTTGGGCCGTTCTTGAAAAATCCTTTACGAATCTTCGGTAATATCCAACTAAACCCAAGAAACTCCTTACGTCGGTGACGTTCTTAGGTTGAGGCCAATCGGTCACTGCTTGAATCTTCGATGGATCTACAGAAACGCTTTCTTTTGATATCACATGACCAAAAAATGATACTTTTTCCAACCAAAATCCACACTTTGAGAACTTGGCGTACAATTAGTTTTCTCGAAGAATCTCCAATACTTTCCTCACTTTATCCTCATGATCTTCTTTATCCTTCGAGTACACCAATATATCGTCAATGAAAACTATTACGAACTTATCCAGGTATGGCTGGAAAGTCCTATTCATGAGGTCCATGAAAGCTGCTGGCGCATTAGTGAGTCCTAAAGGCATAACTGTGAACTCATAATGGCCATATCTCGTACGAAAGGCTGTTTTTGGAATGTCTTCTTCAGCAATACGCAATTGATGATAACCCGATCTCAAATCGATCCTTGAAAATACTGTTGCACCTTGAAGTTGATCGAACAAATCCTCGATTCTCGGGAGCGGGTATTTGTTCTTCCCCGTGGCATTATTCAACTCCCTATAATCGATACACAACCTCAAAGATCCGTCTTTCTTCCAGACAAACAATATTGGGGCTCCCCAAGGCGAAACACTAGATGTAATGTACCCTTTTTCCAACAATTCCTCCAACTGCACCTTCAATTCTTGCATTTCTGCAGGTGCCATTCGATACAGAGCCTTAGAGATAGGTCCTGTTCCCGGGGCTAAGTCGATCTTAAAGTTCACTTCCCTGACAGGCGACATTCTAGGTAGCTCTTCGGGAAATACATCTAGAAACTCCTTTACTACCTAAATTTGAGTCAATTCCTCGTTTTCCACGCTAACGTCCCTTACTTGGCATAGGTAGACTGGATAGCCTTTTCTAAGATAGGTTTGAAGGGGGCAGAGATTATTTTGACATCAGGCTGGAAGATTATGCCTTTATAAGATATCCTATTTCCTTTTGGTCCTCTAAGAGATATTTTCTGGTTATAACACTCGATTTTAGCTTTATACTCTAACCAATCCATTTTCAAGATAATGTCAAAGTCTTTTAGGTAAAAAAGGATAAGATAGGCCGGTAATCAGTACCAGCTATGACTACAGGGATACTTTGGAAAAGAGATTTACAAGAAACAGTTTCACCTGTGGGCATGGCTATATTGGCTTGACAAGACTGGGTAGACTCGAGGGATACTTATTAACAAAAGTGCTAGAAATAAAAGAATGAGACGCTCTTGAATCAAAGAGTACATAAGCAGGATTTGAGTTCACGAGAAAAGTATCAGTCACAACGTTAGCATCGGTGTCAGCTTCAATTCGACTCATGACGTTGATTCTTCCATTGGTGTAGCCTCCATTGCCATTCTTTCCAAAGTTTCCATTTCCACTTCCAAAAGAGCGGTTGTTCTGGTTTCCGTTTTGTGTAGCATTTCCTTCATTGGGGCGGTTGTTATTGAAGTTTTGAATTATGTTTCCACCTCCATTCTTACCATTGTTACCATTGTTCGCATTTGCTCCATTTTGAGCTTGCTTCTTGGGATAGTTGAATGATTTATGACCTACTTCTCCACATTCGAAACATTTGATCCTTTCACCCTGACAAGTGAATCCTGGATGGCTCTTGGCACACTTATTGCAAACGAAGTTCCTTTGGATCTTATTTCCTTGTTGGGCCTGTTGTCCAGAATTGTGATTGTTGCGGTTGTTGTACCGTCCACCATTGTTGTTGTTGTTGTTGGGCCTTTTATCGTACCCTTGGTTGTTATTGCTGCTAGCAGGTTCCTTTATTTTATGTCTACTTAGCACCTCTCTTTCACGCTGTAGAATCCTCTCTCAGTTTGAGGCCTTAGCATACGCCTCTGCGAAATTAGTTGAGGTACTACCTCCCACTCAAGTCTGAAGATCAAACTTATGTCCGTCTTCAAACTTCTGAGCTTTAGTTCCCTTATTTGGAACTACAGTTGGGCAAAAGCGGGCATACTCATTAAATTTCTGATCATACTCTTGCACACTCATGTTATAGCTCTGGTTGAACCTACTAAACTCATTGTATTTCTGCCTACGAATGTGCTCAGGGAAGAATCGAGCCTTAATCGCTATCTTAAACGTTTCCCAGTTAAAGTTCTCTTGAGCTTTAAAAATGGGTCCTACACTTTCCCACCAAGTATCGGCATCCTCGTGTAAGTAAAAGGTTGCATGGTCTACTTTCTGGGCCTCAAGCGTACCCGTGGCCGTGAAAATCTTTTCGAAATCTCTTATCCAACTTTCGAGAAGTAATGGGTCATCTCTACCAACAAAGGTTGGTGGTTTCAAGGCGGAAATCTTTTTCTCCATTGCAGCTTGCGGATCGTCTCCATGGTGGTTGTTGTTGAGCTGGTTTTGAAGAACTAAGCCAAAGCTTTGAGCTAGTTGCTCGAGAGTTCTAGGTCGTGCTGCTACTTGTTCAGGAGTCTCGACCATTTGGTTTTCTTGTCGCCTTACTCTAGATCGCGTATAAACGTATTGCATAAGCTACCTGCGTTATTCACATTGGTGTTCCCACCATTCACAAGCAAGGGCTATTTCACATAAAATATATAATCAAGATTCATTCAATTCATTCATTTTCACACAACATACTCATGTCATATACCAAAAGTTCATCATTTCATTACTCATGCATGCACATTTCATTACTCATGCACATTTCATTCATCACATAAGAGTTGTCTTAGTTTTCATCACTAAGAAATACTAAGCAAATAAGCTAACACTAACGTTAATAAATCTACTACGTTTAGATTCCGAGTGGTTAAGGTCAGCTAGGGTTGAAGGTTTCACTCTTCATACTCAGACGGGTCTTCTTCCTCATCTTCGTTTTCCTTTTCACCAGGGTTTTCAACGGGTGGGGCATGGCTTATTTCTATTTCTTCATTGTCACTATAGTTGGGTTCATCATCATCGGAGGTTAAGTAGTCATTGAGCCACTTGGCTCTAGCATCGAGCATTCGTTTCTCCAAGTAACTCAACGTGAGATACCACTTCCCTTTCCATATGTATCGTTCATAGTTTGGCTTTTCAGTTTTCAGAATATCCGAGTACCCGTTCTTGATTCCCGCATAATGGCCATCGTTGGGAAGAGTGTGAATTAAGACATCGGCTTGTTTAGGTGGCGTGAGGTAATCCGAATACCCGTGACCTTCATTGAGGTGATAAAATTTCATGGTTAATCGTAACCTAGAGATGTAAGCTGAAATAGACTCTCCGACCCTCATCCTTAGAAGGTAAGATCCTTGACGTGGGGTTCTGGTGCATTTCCTGGCGGTCATACGTGTCCTGGCCATCTAATAAAATATAAACAATTAATAAGTACCTTTTACGAGTACTTTCATACATGCACACATAACCCATTCGTACCCATACTAAATCCTTAAGTCATATTTTAATCCTAATTTATTTCTCCTAAATATTTTATTATCTTAACTTCCAAAACAAATTTTAATTTTGAACCTATTTGATTCATTTTTCTTGATTACTATGTTTTAACAATTTTAATTAATCTTTCCCTAGTTAATCTAACTCCGCTCTGATACCATTCTGTAACACCCCCGCCGACCCGAACCCTTCTTTATTCGATAAAACTCGGGTTTTTGGGGGAAATAAATCCACGAGGGTTTGACTCGACGGGTGGCGCTACCGGCGCACTTATCTCCTTGGAAATAAATGCAAGGCTAAATTAAAAACAAACTAAACTCAAATTCATTATTCTTTACAACCAAAGTAAATCGTTCATTAAACATTATTAGTTAATTAAGTATTTCAGAGTTCCAGCGGAAGCTAATCATATGCTAAGTGGAAGACACTTTAAATGATCTCCCTTTTGTTCCCCCGATCGATCACCCACCTACACAAATACATTGAAAAGAGACAAGAGAGACAAGCTCCCAAAAATCAGAAAAACTGAGTAATTCCAAATCCATCCCGTAATATACTTAAGTTGAAATTACTTTGTAAAATAGTAGATTAATAGTTTTCGAAGTCATAGCACATATACACATATATATACATTTAATAATCACATTATTAATTCAAATAATCCAATTATTCAAGGAGAGGAAAGAGAACGCCAGTAAGCCGCCCCTGTAACCACTTACTTCAACATTATAGGTCGGGGTCAATCCCCTGTAACCACCTACGGATAAACACAATAGCCATAATAACAGAGTCCCTAGTGTGCACACCCCTTCTACTTGGATCACAACAAGATAGAAGGAAGACAATAATAGAATAATCAGCATAGTAACCAGAGAACCTGTAGGGGCCGCTGAACCACTCATACAGGGAAACCTGTTTATCATTTCCCTCCGATATTTCACTTTACGTGATTAACATCTTTTAATCAAGTCATCGCATATACATTTACGTCATCTTGTTCAATCAAGTGTGAACATATTCAATCCATCATAATTTCAATCCATTCATAGCAGTTTCAATAACTCATTTCATAAACACAACCGTCACTTGAGTTCATTTATCCTTCAGTCATTTCATTATCACAAGTTCTTACCAATTTCAACTTTCATAAAATCTCAATATTGACAACAATAATAATATTCTTGATAATCATAATGATATATAGTAATAATAATAACAATAATAATAATCATAATAATAATAATAACAATAATAATAATATAATAATAATAATAATAATCATAATATTATTAAATGATATTAACCGATTTTTAACAACGGTATAATAAACATCTTTGTCATATCGTACATCATCCATAGTCATGATTCATAGTCGAAATCCATAATCCACTACTACAAAAAAGGGCAAACATAACTGTTAAATAAGGTTTTACTTAACAGTTTTGAGGTGTTATCCAAGTCAATGTAATGTAAAGTAAACATAACACCTGATGAAAGTGTTATGTTTGCCAGAGAAAACATAACAGTCATTTATAATACATGTTATGGTACTAGATAACACATTTTGTAAATAAGTGTTATCTTTGCTATTTATATGACAAACTAAAAGAAGGAAAATTTAACACTTATTTTGAATAACTGTTATGTTTTCCTATAATATATATAACATATATAATATATAAATGTTATCTACGATGTTTTTTTAAAAAAATAATCAAATTATCATTTCATGCATATATTGGCAGTAGGCGTGCAACACGCAGCACAATAATGTCGTATAATACAATTCCTTTTTTTTTTACATGACAGTACAATACCTAAATCTGTTGTATAATTAATCCTCAACCCATAAAATCTTACAACCAATAAATTAAATATGATATTCCAAACTTCCAAAATTCTTTATATCATAAAATAATGGAACTAATATTCATAATTCTAAACATCTAAAAAAAACTACTATATATACATATCAATATTAATCTAAATCGTAAATAAGATCAAATCTAGCCTATAGCCAAATCCACATGATATCATTATCCAAATCCAAAAATATAATGTATGTCCAAAAGTGGATTAAGGTAAAAAAAAAAAAAAATTAGGCGGAAAGTTAGAACTCATTCACCATTTGTGCTTCGTGTTGATCTCCAACGTATGTAATCCACAACTCCCTGGGTTCATCAATTTTCTCCTGAGAATAGGTTTGACCAATGCCTTGATAGTACTATAATAAAGGTAATCACAAAATATATTCATATATAAAAACTTGAAAGTAATTAAACTTTATAATTACTCATGCACAAGTCAAAAGGAAACAAATGCAAGTATGTAGTATATCGCATTTGTTCGTACATTATAATGATGATACATTCAGACTTATGCCTCTTAAGCGAAAAAAGAAGTTTGGGTATCGCATTCCTGACATAACCAGAATGACAATCTTTTGCTTTCTCGGTGACAAACTTATATGTTGGGCCAGTCAAGTGCTACATTTTTTTTGTCTAGACCATTGAGGACCTTGCCTGAACAGATTTACCCCAATTTTTTGAACTGGCCCGACATTGTTGATCCTAGCAATAGAACAAGATATCTAAGCAGCTATGAAAATTCTCCAGTATTAAACAAGGTATAAACATATTTCTTTATTTCCATTGTACCTCTATTTACATTGATATATGTATTCTTTCACCTCCTAGGTAAGAAAAAGCTACCTGCTTGTTAGATTTGTGCTTTGATATGTCAGTCCTCCAAAAACCTATCGTTACTCATACATATAAGTGCTGGCAGGAACGTATATCTCGCTTTTGAAATATCGGTAGCTTTAAATTAGCGACTCTACACTTACCCAAGAAAGAACACAGACCACTTTGAATGCTACGTGTACGTGGATGATATTGGGAGAGGTAGTTTTCAAACCAATGAAATGAGGAGCTTTTCTCCTCTAGCATCACTTTCGAGGAAATTTTTGATTTTTTAAAGAAATAAATATAGGTACACTTACCAGTAGAATATAAAGGCACAGAATGGGTTAGGAAACCACCAGCAGCAATCACCCATCGAGCATGAAAGCGAAGAACAAGCAGCCCCACACTATCAGGTGTGTCAAAATTAGCCCCATTTGTGTTTTTTACTGGAGAAAATTCTTCTTTTCGTAAAACACGAGAATATAAATAAATGAATATCACATTCGCATTCATAGCCAAAGGTCTATTTTAAATAAGGAAGCGGATGAAAACAGATCACCTCAAAGAGTGCAGGAAAAGGAGAATATGCGAAGACATCACATATAATTACCATGATAACCAGGCACTAGAGGGGCACCAGAGGAACACCTGCTTCACCCATTATCTCCCTGCTTCACTATCCTATTTCCCCTACCTTTTTCCAGCTCACACTCACCCTTGATTTCAACTAACCTTAATCTCATACCAACGAACATCTCATAATTGTACATGAAAGATATGTTATTAGAGTTTTAAAGATTGCGGAGTTCTGAATGACCACCTCAGGCAGTCCTCAGAGATACAGAGATGCACTAACAAAAGCACATAACAAAACCCAATATTTTGAAGTTTTCCCACAATGTTATCTACATTACTCAAAGCCTTAGTACTAGTGTGGGGTACGGGTACATTTCCCAGTCTACTATAGCAATTTTAGTAAAGTTTTAGTGTTTTCACTCCTATGTCAGGATATAGGGTCTCCAACGGAGAACTTGATGTGATAGAGTGTCCCAAGTACTACAGATTGCGTACTTATTAGTCCAAAGATAACCTACTTTCTACATAAAAGGATATCTAATGTCTACAAACAACTGCCAAACAAAATTTGAATTGAGAGATTAGAAGGATGAGCTATGATACTTGCCTATCAGTTAGCAAAGGCAATGTACGGTCATTTAGCATGCATTTTTCAAAGTATACATGACTACTATTTCCGGATGGAGCTGAGTGTGATACCATACAGAACTTCAAAAGCAACAAAAAGCTAGGCACTACTACAAGTAAATTTGTCAAGATTCCAAGACAAATCCACTAGAACTAGTTGTCCCTATAACAAGAACAAGATCGATATCCGGCCCGATCATCAACGATACAATTCTAATTCTCACCAAGACTTCAAATGTACATAGAAAATTCACCCACCACAAAGTTTAAATTCAAATTTCAATCAGTCAACTACCCTTCTCCAAATGAACACCATATTACTAAATTTTCCCAAGAATACTAATTCCAAATGCCCATAATTAAAAGAATCATCAAGATAATTACCATTATATAAATCAGAGCAACATGGTCAGCAAGAACTGAGCCTAAAATAACAAAAATTTGGAAATTGAACAATTTGAAAGTAAATGAATCAATAATGAGAATAGGGTAATATTAAAAGAAGCAAAATTTGTAATAAAACTTACAGGAATTTGGTGAAGAGGAACTTGGGATTTGAAGTAGATGTAATCACCAGGAGCCGAGAATACGCCTTTGCCTTTGATGTTTTTCATTAGAGCTGATCTTCTCACAGTTTGCTACCGTTGAACTTTGAATTATGAATAAAAATGCAATGACCCAAGTTAATCTTAATTTCAGAAAATGTTTTGTTGGTTCAAATCAGATCAAAATCTGGGTCTTTTTTATTTTCTCTGAAGGTCAAGGGTGATCAACATGCTTTTTGTATTTGCATAGAATGGATCATCATCGCGTACGCCTGGTTTAGAGAACTTTTCTCCCAGCTGCATAAATACAAGGCAACGTCAACATATAACAAAATCAAGATGCACTATAAGCCAAATGAAAGGTCAATCAATCAAATATTAATAGATAGAACCATTTTGCAGTTCTTCAAAAAACTAAGTAACTAAATTAAAACTAATTAAAAAAAACTCCCAGCAAAAAAGGCTTCACCTTGAGAATTCTGCAAGCAAAATACTTATGACCAATAAAAGGTTTTTGTCTTTCAGTTTCAAGCCTGATGATGATCAAAATCAAGAAGTATAAAGTGCAACTTGAAAAAGATGATCAAGAATCAAAAAAAAAAAAAAACCTTCTCCAGTTCACCAGTTTTCTTCAAATTGGCAGCAGCAGGTCCCGCCATGGAAATCGGCTTCGTCACTCCAAACTGCATCACCAATCCCTCCGCAGTCCCCATCTAACTCAACAGAAACTCTGTAATTTATTCAGAATCAAACCGAAATTCGGCAAATTAAAGAAGAAAAAAAACCCTAATTATGCGATGATAATTGATATATCTAAATTCTATAATGCATCTGAAATCGAGATCAAAATCGAAATACAAAATCGCGATCAAAGAAAATAAAGTAGAAAATTGAGAATTGAAAAAGCGGGGGTTTAGTAATTGGAACCTTAATTTGAGGAATAAAGAAGTAGAAAGAACAACTCTAGAAAAATCGGAAGGAGGGACGAGTTGTAAGTGACGATGCTCGTTTTCCCGGTGGAATTTTGTCTGCCTGAAATTCCAAGTAATTCAAGAATCGTTAAGGAAGAAGAAGGGTTTATGCGTACAACTTAGAACTTGAAAACGGTTTTAGAGCCAAAATGCAAGATTACGTACTTAGTGCTCCTAGTTTTTAGCCATGAAAGTTTTTTTTTATTTGATTATTTTGACAGATTTATTATTTATTAATAACAAAGTAAAGATAACAGTTTTTATATTCTCATAAAAAAAATTAAAGCATCACGCATAATATTTTCATAGCAAAGATAACACATATTAAGATAAGTGTTAAATAATATATTATCAATACAACCTAAGATAACAGTTCTACAGTTAAAACGTTAAATTTAGACTTTACATAATGGTTGCTTAAATAAGAGTTAATTTAGGGGTGTTATGTTTGCCCTTTTTTGTAGTAGTGATCGTTGTTCATTTTGTCGTTCGTATTCATAATTCGCATTAGGTCGATAATCCATAATTATTGTCCATACTTATAAAATTTATAAGCACATAATAATCACGTAATCAAATCGTTTTACACTAACGGGATCTATGTTTAGATGGGCATCAGAGATTACCTCGTGACGCGTGCCCAAAAGTTAAGTTCACCGAACGGATTATCACTCTTGATATTCCTCGTCTACGAAATCGGAGTCTACAATAAATGTTAGCGATATCTAAGTTAGTTCCTAAATAACCTTTTTTTATGTATATAAAATATAGGATTTAAATAACTCAAATAACTTAAAGAAATTCTTAATGATTCTAAGGGAGTTTATAGATCAAAGTAAATTATTTTAAGTACTCACAAAAATTACTTAATTAATTATTTTAAATACAGAAAACTAACTTATTATACTCTTTATTTTATTTTAGAAATATAAGAAACATCTTCAAGTTATAAAGGATTAAAAGCCTGTTCGGCAAAAGTAGCTGTTGTAGTAGCTGTTAGCTGTCGGAGTAGCTGTTAGCTGTCTACTAGTAGCTGTCAGCTTTTAACTATTTAAGTAGTTGTTTAACATATAAGTGTTTGGTAAAAGTAGCTGTCGAGATTGTATGAGATAAAAATAATATATTATTTAATCAACAATAACATGACTATTTATTTCTACCAAATAATTTACCTATCTATTCCTATCTAAATAATTTTTTACTACTAACAAAATATATCAACTCTAAGGCAATTATTACAACACCTTTAGTTATTTTTTATAACCATTAAAATGTGAAGGTATAATATTCTTCTTACAATACTGATTTATCTAACTTATGCATGCAAATTGCAACATCTCATTGATGTGGCACGTTCCAAGAGCTCCAAATCAGGGATGAACAATAGAAAGAATACTCATGCTACATGGCAGATTATACACTTTAATGGAGAACAATAGATTCTCTATTAATTCAATTAGTTTAGGAGAAAAATCCACAAATATTTGAACAATCTCGCATAAGACAATTGAAATTCATTGACTCTGCCAACTTTCTAACTAATCCCTTCTGAGTTTCATATAAGGAAGCCAACAAAACCCTCAAAATTACCAAATCAATTTATTTCATCTTCATCATAGCTCCACAAATTACCCTTTTTAATTAGAAGTGAAGCTTCCAACACTCTTTTTCTTGTAATTTCTAGCCTTAAATTTTATGGGTTTGATTGGTTTCAAGTGTTGAAGAAAATAAAAACCACCACCGTTGAAGCCCACCACTCCGCCTCTCTCCTCTAATCCATCAATGGATGACACACTACTGGAACCACCATCACAACCAGCAACTCCGCCGTCGTCAACGACGCCGGCAAAACCCGACAACAAAAATGGCATCAATGGATGAGTTCTTTTTCGCTCGTGTTTTCTCTCACCTCAGCCAACCCCAAGAGGTGATTTGCAAGAAAAATCAAGAATTTCCTCCATTGTCATCGAACTCGAGGAAGAAGATGAGAATTTCAAGGATTTCTTGTACTTTTTTTGGGAAAAAAAAGTTAAAAAAATTGAAGAACGCTACTTTTGCTTTTGAACGCTATTAATTGTAACGTTTATCAAAAGCTATCTATTCACTACTTCAAACTCCAAACACTACTCCCACCTCTACAATACCAAACACTTAATTAGTGTTTTGACTTGGTCAAAACACTAAAAGCTAGTTGAAAAGCTAACGCCGAACACGCCCTAAGTTAAAACTAAAACATACTAACTTAATTAATGTAAGCTAGTTTAGGAAAGTCATTGATTTTGTTTTAAGAATAAAAGTAAACTAAATGAAACTAATTAAACAAAAAGGAAAAGGAAATTTTAAAGGATCAGTTTTCTCAAACTGAGAGAACGTAACAAAGGAAGAACAAAAGAAGAGGAGGGAGAAAACAAGAGAGGCGACAGAGGAGATGGAGCAGGGGAGGGTGAAGGAAATCGGTGGTGGCTACTGTGGCCGGAGGAACGAAGCAGGTGCTGTGAAAAGGGCTGGGTTCGAGGGTGGCTGGGCGACAGTAGGGGCTGCACGAATTGAGGGGGGTTGGGCTGGCGGTTGCGTTTGTCGCGGTGGTTGGCCGCGATACAGGTGGTCGGGTGTTTTTTTCGAGTGGTGGTTTCCGGTGTTGTGGTGGTTCGAAGGAGCAGAGGAGGTTGTTAATGATGGATTCAAAATTTTATTTTCCAAAATGAAAATCAGAAATTAAGGGAGAAGAGAAAGATTGAAGCAGACCGTTGCAGTTTAACTTGTTTGCTTGAGCAATTTGGTGAGTAAAGTTCAGTTTTTATAGAGAGGTTTGGTCAGAAATCTTGAGCTTGGTCAAGCTCCATTAATGGTGGAAGTGAGGTGTGAGGACTATGGTGTTTAGCCTTTGAAAATTTGTCCCTAAATCTTATATTTGTGGACTAAAATTCAATTTGCACTGACAATATTGGCTTCTTTTGCTGCTGAATTTCAGACGTGAGAGGAGGGAGGGAGATGAAGAAATAGTCTTCATCTTCTTTCCTTTTTTTTTTTTTTGTTTTTTTCCTTTTTCTTTTTGACTAGAAGGCATATGGACTATGGACCTGGTATTCGGGCTTTGGATTGCTGAAGTAGATGGAGAATATGTACAATACTACAAGGATACCCACAACCAAATTTAAAGAGTTTAATTAATTAGAAATAATGAAATGATGAATAATAAAACAAGTAAATGATTTGTTTTAAACTGGTTAAATAAATCAAAACTAAATGAAATCATTATTCTAATAAACATAATTATCAAATAAAATATCATTATCATAAAATAATTTTAAGCGAAAATAATATTAAATCTTAATAAATAATAAAATAATCTTTAAAAATTCGGGGTATTACAATTTATGTGCCAGAATACAGAGAGACTGGGTAGGAAAGTGGAAGAGACTTTTTTTGTATAAGATAATCAAAGGGAGTGTGAAAGCTGCAATAATTCTTTGGAAAAGCCCGATTCGATTCTCATTGTCTTCGAGCTTTAATTCTTCAATCCACTGATTCGTTCCTTCATATACCTCCCCACCAATAGATATAGACAATTAAGAATAACCAAACCACATCTACAAAATGCCAGTACCATGCAGCTGCTTCAGAGCCAACGTGATGTTCCATGGTCAGATGACCAAAATATTGGCGAATACCACATATAATCAGAGCACAAACAAGGGTTGTTTGAAAATGAACAGAGAAGCTAACGCACTACTTATTTTCTGCCTACTAGCAATGCAACGACTCCTGATAAATACTCAAACTGAACTAGTTTCTCTCTCTTCCTTGCTTGTAAAAAGTCAAAAAACAGATTAATCGCCGACGCCTATACTTGAATTGAAGGAGAACCACTGAAAAACAACTTTAATGCAGATGTCCTGAAAAAGTACTTCGTTTGAATATTGTCATTAGCAATATGATTTGTAAGAAAGGCCAGTAGAGCCCAAGTATGAAATAAAAGAACTCTTAAAGTTATTATTATGAATTATTCGCACTAACATTTTCTCTTATCCGTGCACAACACAATTAGATGACGTTAATAGTCCTTTAACAAAAAAGGGACCAGAACGCGTCAATAAGCGCAAAAATAACAAAAAAAAAAAAGCAGAGGGAAAGGTTGGAGCATAGAGCCCAGCCAAAGCCCTCTGCAGCAACGCAAAGGCTTGAGTTACAACTAAACCTAATCTATGACTAGCAAGACACGAAGAACGAATGGTAAGGTTGAAGTATGAAGCTTAGCCCAAGCCCACAACAGTCAAGGTAAAGATTGAGACCCGAGCTCAGCCAAAAGGCGGGACGGTGCCGAGACTCGGGGCAATTTGTCGCAGATGTTTAGACTTTTGCTATTGCAAAAGTGATGAATTTAGTCATACGAAAAATACACATACTTACTTGCAATGATCAGGGCAGGTTCGTAGAATACTATGATTGACAACACATAATGTATTTGTGGGAATGGTCATAATGGACTTTTTGGAAAAGAAAGAGATCGTTGATGGTGTCATCCATGATCTGTTGTTATTGAACTAGGAAAATTAAATAGTCATCCGTTGCGTCATTAGAACGTTGTGACGTTATTTGAACAATGATAAATAAAACATCCCGAAAAAATAACACACAGTGAAATAATGTCGTTGAACATCAACGACATTTGATGACAACTTTGTCGTTTATTACCTCTGAACAAAAATAAAATGAAACATCACAAATTACTTAGCTAGAAGAAGTATCTTTTAACGTGGGTGGCATTCCAGCTACGTGGTACCATACTTCCATCGTGTCGGGTCAATTGGTAGGAACGACTTTACTAATCTGGTAGGGACCTTCCTATATGGACCCAACTTACCAGCATTGAGCTCTTGTGTATCTGAAATACCTTTCTTAGTACCCAATCACCTTCGACAAAGGACTTGGCTTGGACATTTTTATTGAAGCTTATTGCCACGATTTGTTGTTGGGCTGCCATGCGCACCAACGCTGTGTCTCGCAGTTCTTCCATAGTATTCTGATCGCTGAACAGTTCGTCGGGATCCTGCTGCTCTGTCGTTAAACCATATCTAGCAGTTGGGACATTTACCTCGGTTGGCAAGAAAGCTTCGCATCCATAGACCAGCGAGAATGGTGTTTGTCCTGCCGCGATGCGTGGCGTTGTGCGATTTGCTTATAAGATAGACGGTAATGCTTCTGCCCATTTTCCTTTCTTCGCAGTGAGACGTTTCTTTAACGTGTCAATGACTGTCTTGTTGCTGGATTCAGCTTGTTCATTAGCTTGTGGGTATTTAGGCGTTGATGTCAATAGGGTAATGTTCCATTCGTCATAGAAGTGTTTCGTCTTGTCGCTAATAAACTATGACCCATTGTCGCATATTATTTCGGATGGGACGCAAAACCTGTAAATAATGTTAGTATATATATAAGAAATAACTTCTTTATCTCGTACTTGCTGAAAGGATTATGCTTCTATCCATTTAGAAAAATAATTGGTTAGTGCTAACATAAAGACCTTCTGTCCTGGGGATGGAGGTAATTTACCAACTATATACATTCCCTATTTCATGAAAGGCCATGGAGTTAAAGAAGGATGCAAAACTTCACAGGATTTATGCGTCATACCTATGTGTCGCTGACAACTGTCGCACTTGGTAATATACCTGATCGCGTCTTGCTTCATTGTTGGCCAGTAATAACCCATTCGTAATGCTTTGTTGGATAGGTTGCGTCCTCCTGAGTGGTTTCCGCATGTCCGTTCGTGTAGATCTTCCAGGACTTTGTTCCACTGGTTCTTTTCTAAGTAACGTAGGTACGGGCCAACAACTGATTTTTTAAACAACACCCCTTGGATGATGACGTATCTTAATGCCTTGAAGCGAAATCTGTGCGCTTCCGCTTAATCTGCTAGGACTATGTCGTTAGTAAGGTATTCGTAAAGTGATTTTGTCCAACTAATACTTACCTCCTTAGCAATAGGACTTCCAGTTGTTGCGTCATCATCAACAAGATTTAAGTCATTGTCGCAAGTAGCTAAGTTGTCCTCTTCGTCAGTTTGGACGCACTCTTCCAGCGTCGCGACAAGATCAGTAGCGTGTTTGGTTTTGCTTATTGTTGGAGTTGCTAAGTGGACGATCAGAACGGAGGTGAAGGATATGTCTCTTAAGGATGATCCGAGATTAGCTAGTGCCTCTGCCTGGGTATTCTGGTCTATTGGGATCTGCAAAATATCGAAAGCATTAAACATCTTACTCTTTTCTTGAGCGACTTCTAGGTACAACGTCATTTTGGAGTCCTTTGCAGCAAATTCGCCCTTGATTTGACTGACTATCAATAATGAATCGCTGTAGACTTTCAATGCTTTTGAGCCCAAGTCGCTTGCCAGGATCATCCCTGCTATCAATGCTTCGTATTCAGCCTCATCGTTTGTCGCTTTAAACTTGCAACAAATAGCTCGTATTATCTATCCCCTTATAGCGACTTTAGCACAACACCTAGACCTGCACCACGAAAGTTAGACGATCTGTCAACAAATAAGGTCCATGTGTCATGATTAATATGATTAATCTAGGCAATTTCATCCTCTGCGAGTTTCTCTAGCTCTGGGCTAAAGTCAGCCATAAAATCGGCAAAAGCTTGCGACTTGACTGTTGTTCTGGGAAGGTACTGGATGTCATAGCCACAGAGTGTTATAACCCACTTGCTCATGCGACCTGTTAATTCGAGTCGTCGCAAGACATACTTTATCGGATAATTAGTCATAACGATAACATTTTGAGTTTCAAAACAGTTTTTCTTCTTTGGGACGTAAGATTTGCGGTCACCTGAGCTCTCTGGTGCATGACGGGTAGAGATAGTGTTAAGGATAACATCATCTTCTTCCATACGCATCTGCGCCAATGCTCGTGACTTGACTTCCTCGAACGTCTAGCATGGATATTTCGTCAAGCGATTGTATAGCTTTGACCGGAGAATCAATCCTTTCCTGAAACATTCGATAGCAATTTTAGTGTCAAGGTCTTTAATACTAAGTATATCTTTGTTAAAGCAATTGTAATGATCGCGGACGGATTCTCTTGGTCCTTGCACAACGCCATATAGATCACTGGTCTGTTTGTCCAAGCTGCGGCTGCCTTCGAACTTATCGTTGAACTTGTTGACCAAGGTGGAGAAGTTGCTGATGCTTCCTGGCTTGAGGGACCCAAGCCAATTGAGAACGGGGCCAGTTAGCGTAGCTCCAAAAGATTTGCACATGCAGGCTTCCACGAGATGTCAGGGGATAGACGCTTGCCACATTCGCTGCTTATATTGGGCGACATGCTCGCCAGGATCGGTCTGTGGCAGTGAGGACAAGCAGATTGAGCTTCTTAAGAAGTGTCACCTTTGAAATCCTTTCCGCGAACGGTGACGCTGCATAACCATCAGGATACTCCACAATACCGGGCGTTGGTTCCCCTGGAAGTTGGGACATAAGCTTCATCAGGCGTCGATTTTGCTTTTCAATCAGGACCATTCGCTTCGCCATAGGATCTTCGTCTTCTGTTTCAGGGATCTTCTCGGGATCGTTCAAGGAGTCATAATTTGCGAGCTCTTTGTCGCCATCAGAGTCGACACTGTCGGAATTAGTGAAGGGTTGCATGATAAGGATATCCTCCATATTGACACGACATCTAGCTCTGGACGCCTTTGTTGAAGCTAACTCTTCTTGTAGCTTTTGAATTTTCTCTTAGGACGACGAGACGTCAGAGGACAAACGCTCATTAGCCTTTTTCATTTCTGTCATCTCTGCCTTTATTTGATCATAGAGCTTTTGCATTTCGTCAAGATTCATTGCTTCAGACATTTTGATGGAATTTGAGAGAAAATGATTGATCTGGCTGGTGGCCCCACGGTGGGCGCCAAATTGTTTATGCTAAATTTTGCCTTAGCGACAGAATTGAATTTCGGGACACAACAACCAAATGTTTGTATGATCAAAGTAAGATATGAATGCAAAGGGGAATTTCAGGGGAGTGACACAAGAAAATGGTGACACGAAAAACCCCAATGAAGGTGGATAAAAATCGCGGGTGGAGATGATTCCACCAATCCACTATCAATGACTGTCGTCCAAGATGAACAATCGCTACAATCTTAGTTTTCAGATCTAAGTACACGCAATGTATTGAAACAAGATTAGTGATTGCCTTTTTCTTATGTAATTTTCTCTTATAATTCAGATGATGTTTTGTATGGCTTTTTCTTTACATAAATACTACTGCTACCCACTAAATCTGCATCAACGGTTATTTGTCAGAATCTTGGAGCTCTTCCGTTTAAGGCTCGTTCAACTGTACCACCTCCTTACTTCTTGCAACTACTGAATCCCTTTATTCCCGTTGGTAGAGCATAGTCGAACTCAGCTCCATCTTTCTCGCACAAGTGGTTTGGAGGTCATTGACCTAGTCTTTGCGTTATCATAGTGCGGCTGGTCTTGTGTCACAGTGTCAAAGTCCTTAAGTCGTTGCGTCAATGTCAACCTGAAAATTCAGCCATAATAGGAATTGCCTTTAGATATATGCAAAGATAGTTCAGTTCAGTTAAGTTAAAAGTTAAAACCAAAAAGAACATTTCCTAACTTGACCCGTTCATGTAGTGTCAGTAGGTCATGTGCTGTCAGTTAAAGCATCCCGGTCCAGAGAGATTGTAAGGCGGGTGGGAAGGGCGTCTGGGAGCGCGCCGCAGCGAGAAGCCCAACTGGATCTGAAACTCGCCAGCGATCGGAGTAGTGGAGCGCAGGTGCCTAGGCCACCGCCGAGCTTCATTGTTGACCGGTTGTTTTGATGGCAAGAGAAAAACAATGTCTCAGGGCCCAAAGGTGTATAATCTATGTTCTTCAGCGACAGCACCACCTGACCATCTCACCAAGTAATTGCTTTCTTTTATTGTATCAAAATCTTCCACTTTGATTTGCAATTCAAACAAATTATCGTTACTTAGAGAAAATACACTATATCTATATCTGTTTTGTTAATTCATTTGCTCCTATAATTTTAGATTATATTTGCTCACTTGTTCTTGTTGTCAATTTATTTCATTGCTTATCTCGAAAATTTAAAATGGCTTCTTATAACAACCTAGAATTAGTAAGTCTGAAAGTGGCACAATTTTCGTGACTATATCTGTCTAATGAATGTTGTGGTGGTTACTTGCGCGCTATTGCCGCTTCTGTTTGCGGCTGAGCAGCTACTAGTGGTGGCTAATGTATTCATTTAATCATACAATTTTAGTTTAGTGTTGATTTGATAAAGTAAGTAAATTTTTGATATTTAATTTGAATAATTCACATGGGGACAGATGTCCCCCACTTTTAAAAAATACTCCCTCCGTCCTTTATTAGTTTATCCCTTTTGACTTTTCACATTTATCGATGTAAAACTTTGAGTAATAATATCTGTTATTATGTCACTAGTGGAAAAATAAGGAAAGGCTACGCTAAAAAAAGGCCCTTAGGGATGCGCTTTTTGACAGCATCCCTTTCAATAGCAGCCCTTCACTTTTTAAGTAGAGCTGCGCTTTTCAAGCGCATCCTTTCACAACGAAGGGCTGCACTTTTACCTAAAAAGCGCAACCCTTCATACCAAAAAAAAAATATTTTATTTTACATTTTTTTACTCATATATTAATCTCACATTTTCTGAATTTTAACATTTGCATTAAACTTTAAAGTAAACCATCCAAATCCAAAAGGGGAATGGGAAATATGGTCAGGAAAACTAAAACTAAAACAGGAAATCAAAAAATGTTATCACATAGAGAATTCTACAATGCAACTAAACCCAAAACAAAAAAAAGAACGAAACGAAAATGAAAAAAAAGAAACAAAAACTAATATACAAAAGAGAAGTAATTATAGATCTGAAAATACAAGAACATTAATCAAAACAAAGATTAAGAAATTATAAATCTGAAAAGTCAAAAACTGCCTCCAAACATTGACCTAATAATGTTTAAATACGTAAAACAAAACCCTAATACATAATTAAGGAAATAATAAAATTCGGAAATACTTAAAATGCCTATTTCGAGCTTTAAACAAACTCGGATGGCTTAAAAAGCCTATACGTCACGGCATAGCGGTGGGTTTGACTCATTGGCTCATTCCGCTTCCGAAAAGGTATCACAATACGCAATCGGACTCCGTTGGCATGATTAGTGCAAATCATTTCAGGCTTTTTGTCGCGTTTCTGGGAGTTTTTGAGAGAGAAGAGAGGATGAGAGAGAAGGAGGAAAGGGAGGAGGGACGTGAGAGTCGAGAGAGAAGGAGGAAAAGGGAGGAGGGACGTGAGAGAGGAGAGAGAAGGAGGGATAATATATTTGAAGCCCGCGAATTTTTTATTTCATATTTTTTAAAGAAGGGTTGCGCTTTTTCTACAAGTGCAGCCCTACTAAGTGAAGGGCTGCGCTTTTCTTCAAAGGCTTAGCCCTTCTGTTATGTAGGGCTGCGTTTTTGAAGAAAAGCGTAGCCCTTCCTTTTTTTCCCCTTAGTGTGTATTTGTAAAAATTATAAAAATTTAATATTGCAAAACTACATATTGAGACGAATCAAACAATATCACATATGATTATATTTTCCTTACATAATTCTTTTTTTTGAGGGGAAAAGAAAAATATGTAAGGAAAATATAATCATATGTGATAATAAAGATAATAAAGATGAATAGTATTATGAGTGAAAGTGGGTAAACTAATAAATGACGGAGGTAGTAATTTCTAAAAAAAACAAAAAAAAAAAGCGAAAAAAAAACCACTGCCAGTCGCCAGACGCGTGAAGATGAGGAAGAGAGAAAAAAACACGCTGAGACGAAGAGAGAGATTGAGGAAGCGAGAAACTGAAAAGCGGAACCCTAAACTCGGCAGCGGAGGAACGACGACGACGAGCAGTGAGGAAGAGTAACGAAGTCACGAACTTCGAACGTCGAACTTCGAACTTCGAACGAAGGAGTCAGGAGCGGTGAGGAAGAGCCGAAGAGGAACGAAGCCACAAAGCGACGGAGTCAGGAGACGAAGCGATGCCGCCACCCCCACCGCCCACGTACATTCGCCGTTGCGGACCTCCCGAGACGCCCAGCACTCACTCACTCACTGTCACTTCAGTCAGTGTGTAAGTTTTCTAAACCCTAAGTTTTAGTTTTTTTTAAGGTAATATTTACATTGTTTTGTTGTGAATTATGATACTTGTGAAGTGTGAATTTGTGATTGTGGATTTATGGTTGTTGATTGATTTGTTATTGGTTTGGAATTTGTCATGAACTCATGATTTAAGAAATTGTTAGTTTGCAATTTCGAATTTGTAATTAGGAAATTGTAAACATGAGTTGATTTATAATTGAAATATTGTTTAGTTTGGTTTGATTATGTAATTGATTAATGTTTATCAATTTAATAGGAAATGTCAAGTGATTCACATTCACCTAATTCTAACAAGTCAAAGGCTTAGGGAAAACAACTGATCTTCGACAATTTATCTTTAAAAAAATGAAATCTCAAGAAACCTCTTCACCTACTTATAGTGAAACACCTCAAAATGAATCTCCTTCATTTAGCTCTCCCCAAACTCATGATGTTGATATGGATGTTGGTGGCTCAAATACTCGTAATGTACCATTAGAGGAGGAGTAGGAAGAAGAATTAGTATATGATGTTGAATTGTGTTGTACTGTTTTTTTTTTCTAAATCTTTTTTCCGAATGCTCGACGGTCGGATTTGTCCCCCCACCTTTAGAATCCTGGCTCCGCCACTACTTCTTGAGGTTATAAGAGTGTACAAGAAAATGTAGTTGCTAAAATTTTGTTTGTTAAAACTTAGGATGATTTTTTTAATTAACATGGATATAATGATATATGTTCTAGAAGGGTTTATGAGGTGCAGTGATTATGTTAATTTAACTGATTTTCAGATTTGTTAACGTGCAGTAAGTAGGAGATTCGCACTTCAATTCATGTTTGATGATTTTGCTTTTAAATCGTAAATGAGATTTTTTTTTATATCTATGTAACTTGATCATGTTTGAGCTCCTTATACTTTCATGATTCAAACTTAAGGAGTTTAAGTGTGTATATGTTTGTCAAATCCTATGAGGTATACATAAAGTATGTGTTTGATTATAGTGGCATTATATTGAAGTTTAGCAGGCTGGAGACTAGTGATATGAATTTGTGTTTCAAATATCTCCTTCCTCTAGAATTTGCAGCGATAATTGACTTTTTATGTGGTTTAAGATGGTAAACTTGAACTTAGGATTTAGAGTTATTTGTTCTCAAATATCCTCCGTGGGTGTGTCCTTAAAAGATTTGTTAAAAGAAGACCTCTAATTTATTTAATTTTTTTTTTTTTTGCGAGAAACAACCTTGACCCATTTTTCGACATTAAGTATTTTTTTGGTGCTGACTCATTAAAACAAAACGCGCGTAGGGCATGTGACCCTCGTCACTTGTGTTTCAACTCAATATCTCTTCATTTCCAGCATTGACCAAGTACATTCCGGTGCATTGACTCAATTAGTATATGTTGGGATAATGGAGGGAATGAGGTTGAAACATAAGAGATGCTAGTCGCGTGTCTTGCACATATTTGATTTTAATGAGTCAACGCCGGAAAATAGTTGGTCAATGTTGGAAAATGGGTCAAGGCTGTTGCTCGTGAATTTTTTTTTGAAGGTCTCCTTTTGCCATGTGTTTTTTAAAAGGTTGTTTTTGACAAATTTTTTAGTTTTTAATTTATCACTTCTGGCTCTCGGATCCATACGCAAGTCGTACATCCATATCCAAGTCCAAGAATCATAGCCTAACTTTCAATCAGATCTAGCAGTTCAATTGTTTAATGGATTTTTGATGGTTAGGAGCTTTAACAGTGTGCTTCATAGTAGCTGTTATTTTGATAATCTGCTGAATGTGACGATCTTAACTTATTAACCTGAGCTTTTGGATCAACTGTTCAATTTTTGTTGCTAAATAATTTGTAAATGCTATATTTTGCACTGTCTTTGTTTTCAAAATTTTCTGGCTCAGCAACCAGATTAATTTTTTTATATAATTTTATATCTACATTTTGTCCAGGTTGATTATTCATAGCTAATTGGGTATCATGGCAGACCGCAAGTAATGGTGGTGGGGATTATAAGTATGGCGACGACTATCCCACATTATAAGGGATTTACTCCTCAACCTCACAATTACAGTTTTAATCAACATCATTTCCTAACTAAGCAATGTCGTTGCCGCCATAGTAGTCATACTTTTATCTCTTGCAATTTCAAGTGCACAAAACATACTACTATATCACAAAATCGGTGTAGCTCTTTTCATAACTTATTAGTTGCACACGATTGTTCTGAAAACAAGTTTTTGATTACTGAATCGTCTGTTGATGAGCTGATTAAAGAGCTTACTTCAGAAAGACTCTATAGTGATGCTGTCAAGCTTTATGTAGGTACGTTGAATGATGGTTCAATCCCAAACGTCTTTCATTCTTTCCCTGTTTTAGTTAAGGCTATTGGCGGTCTTTGTGATTTGAAATTAACTAGGCAAGTTCATGGGCATTTGTTGAAGTTAGCTGTGATCAAGTATCTATCCGTAGCAAATTCGCTATTAAGTACTTTTTGGAAATGTGGTGCAAGTGATGATGCAATAAAGCTGTTTAAGACAATGCAGGAGAGGGATTCAGTTTCATGGAGCACTATGATATCTGGGTTTCATCAAGCAAGCTTGTATATTAAGTCATTGGAATGGTTTACACGCATGGTTTGTGAATCTGGAATGTATCCAAATAGAGTAGCTTGCATTTCAGCTCTTTCCTCATGTACTTCATCAAAGTCTTTAATACATGGGCAAGAAATACATGCATTTCTGATCAAAAGTGGGTGGGATCTTGATGAGTTTGTGTTGAGTGCATTGCTTGAATTTTATATGAAATGTTGTTCTGTAAGGTATGCAGAACAAATTTTTGAGAGCATTGCTAGGAGTGCAAGAGAAAATACTGTGTTATGGAATATTATGATTTTGGGGTATGTGGAGAATAATTGTTACTCGCAGGCACTATTTTCTTTCATTGAAATGATGTTTGTAGGTGTTAAACCCGATTCTTCCGCTACGGTGGCTGTTTTGGTCTTGTGCTCAGAGTCCTTAAATCTAGCTTTCGGACAGCAAGTGCATGCTCTTATTGTCAAAACTGGTTTGGAGAATGATGTTCGAGTTGGAACCTCGCTGATCGACATGTACTATAAATGTGGCAGTTCTGGTTGTAGCTTAAAACTATTTGACAGGTTTGATAATCATAATCTAGTCATGTGGGGCACGGTTATCACTAATACCGCTCGATGTGGTTATTCGAGGAAAGCACTGGATCTATTTGTCACTGGATTGGAGCATGGATATCTGGATTCTATCATATTGTTAGCTGCATTACGAGCATGTTCATCTCTAGCAGCTAACTCTGAAGGCATGTTGATTCATGGAATGGCAGTTAAGTTAGGATTGGACCTTGATACATACATTGGTAGTGCCTTAATCGATATGTATATGAAATGTCAAGATATTTTATCTGCTGAAAATGTCTTCCAGATGTTACCTATAAAAGATGAAGTATCTGAGAGTAGTCTGATATCTGGATATACTCACAATGAATACTGGGATGATGCAATCAGAGCATTTTGCGAGATGCACAATCATCAAATTAGACCTAATGCAGTAATAATATCATGTCTACTATCAATTTGTTCTCGGGTTTTTTCAAATTTACAGTGCAAAGAAATCCATGGCTATGTTATACGTAGAGGATTGGATATTAGTATGCTTGTGAACAATTCAGTTGTAGTTGCCTACGCAAAATGTGGAAACTTGGAAAGCTCATGGAGAGTCTTTCAGGGGATGGACAAGAGAGATGAAGTTTCATGGAATTCAATGTTGTTGGGGTTAAGCCTACATGGTCATGTGGATGAAATGCTTGTTTTGTTTGATAAAATGAGAACTAATGGACTTGAACCTAACCATCAAACTTTTACTGCGATTCTTTCTGCATGTAGCCATACAGGAAGAGTTGCTGAGGGATCTAAGTTTTTCAGAATCATGAAAGAAAAATATATGCTTGAACCCAAACTTGAGCAGTATACTTGCTTGGTTGACCTTTTAGGTCGTGCAGGCTATTTAGACCAAGCATACGACTTGATTATAGCTATGCCACACACCCCAGATGATCGCATTTGGGGATCGTTGCTTGGGTCTTGTAGAATTCACGGCGATGAAAGGTTAGCAAATGTTGTAGCTAGTCACCTTTTCGAGTTGAATCCTGATAGTATTGGGTACCGTGTACTCCTTGCAAATTTGTACGAGGATTTGAATAAACGGAATGAAGTTGTGGAACATAGATCCAAAATCAGAGATATGGGATTGAAGAAAAGCCCTGGTTGTAGCTGGATTGACGTTAATAATCAGATTCATGTCTTTACTGCGAGTGATCAGACACATGATCAAGTAGAAGATATATATGATATGATTAAAAGTTTGACCATAGAGATAATAAGGGATGGATATATCCTGCAATTGTAATTTCATGTAACTATATATTTTATTTTCCTCAAAAAAGCTTAGATATATTTTTTTTAAATTTTGTATTTCAATGTAGACCGTGATTTGAGATGGTGCAATTGTTATTTATACGAGAATCAAAAACTGGAAGGGTGATAAGTTATATTTCTACCCACATGTTGTGGCCTTGTGAGATTGATCTTCACGTTAGTGAGGTCGTGAGGATTTTTGGGTGTTTGTACTTAAGTTTCATGTAGAGAGTGTTTCTACTCACTTTACTAAGTTTTAGGTTAATAGTTGGTCTTTATACTTTACATACGTTAAAAACTTGTTATTTGTAAATCATAAGTAAAAATGAACGTGAACAAGTGGATAATTGATTCCTAAGAAGTATTCCCTCCGTCTTTTTTTATCATTTTCACTTTCTTGTGCGCGTCTTCCAATGCACGTTTTAAAACTCAAATATCATTCATTATATATTAGTAAAAATTATAACGATTGAATATTAATAAAGTACTAATTGAGACGAATCAAACAAGACCCTACATGACTCTGTTTTTTCTTATAAATTGAGAACATTTGAGAAGATTCTCTTTATGTATGAATAATGTCAAGATTCCAAGTAAGAAAGATAAAAAAACAGAGGGAGTAAGAACTAAGAAAGTTCTTGTGTTTATATTTTGAATCAAAATTTAAAAGGCCTAAAATTTTCATAGACGAAATATTTTTACATATTTTTTTCAACTTTTACATTGACATATGATTATGGATTGAATGTATAAGTTAGAAGGTATTTCTTGACATTGAAGATGTAAAAACTTCTTTTGTAATTTTTAACTTGTTATAATCAACCATTTCAGTTGCACAAAAAAAAAAAAAATTCATTAATCGCATTTGCTACTCCACCAATTCTTCCTCAAGTTTACACTATTTTGTTAGCCTCGTAAAGTCTTATAATTGATCAACATTATACCCCAAAAATCTAAAACATGAAATTGAATCTGGTCTACCTCATTATTCCTATATGCCAATCTTCTCTCACACACAAAATTTTTCCCTTAAAGGACTAAGACTACTTTTTTTCAATTTTATTGTCCATACGACGATGTTCCTAGACATCACACATAGTACTAGAAGACAAAAAGCTAGAGTATATTTTTTGAAAACGTTCACTTTCACATTTTTTCTAATCTTTCGTATGTTCCTTTAATTTTCAGCAGCAAAATTAAATAAGTGCAAACAAACAAACATAGATCTTGCGTACCTCTTCTCTCGTGCTCCTTCCCTCCTTTCTCCCCCCCCCTCTCTCTCTCTCTTTCACGTCTTCTGCAAAATTTTCAACCTCGAACTTCATAACTTAAACCTTATTTTGCATCAAATTGCTGCTTCAAAGATTGAATTTCCTAAAATCTGTTCAAATCTTTTCGATTTTTGTTGTTGATAATTCTCTGTCCGAGTTTATTCTGAATTCATCAGCAGAATTTTGAATTTCTGGTTAAAAAGAATAAAATCCGTTTCCACCGAATCATTTGAATGCTGATAAATTGAGATCAATTCTTACTTTGATATGTTAATTTAACAGCGATCAAACGAATTTTGAAGATTTGAAATAATTTCGCCGATTTTTGGTGGAATTTTGTTATTATCGCTCTTTTTTTGGTTGATTTTTTTATTTTTTATTTTATTTTTTTGGTGGAAGTAAGTGATGTCATCATCAACTAAGGTGGTGTATGAAGGATGGATGGTGAGAATTGGGAGGAGAAAAATTGGTCGATCTTTTATTCACATGAGATATTTTGTTCTTGAGCCTCGTCTTCTTGCTTATTACAAGAGAAAACCCCAAGATAATCAGGTATAAGCAATAAAATTGTGCTCGTTTTGATGTTGTTACATTTCTATAAGCAAGTCACTTTGCTTTGTGTTTTTTTATTTTTTATTTTTTGGTGGTTTATAGTAGTTGTTGAATTTGTTTGTGGAAATGTTGTTTAAATTTGCTGAAATTTGAAGTGATAGAGTTGATAGGACGGGGAAACGAATGCAATGATGGAGGATTATCTTTGACTTATGTCATAAGGAATTAGGGAAGTTTCAGGTCAATTTTAGTTGAATTTTGACTGATCAGAGTTGAGATAATGCTCGAATGACGACAGATTTAGCTTGAATTTGGGAGAAAAATCTACTTGAAGTGGAAGATATGATGGAAATTTTGTGGAGAAGTTTGATTAGTTGCAATGATCAAATTGGATATGGAACGAGGAAGATCAGTTGAGAGGAGGGTAGAGAAATTGAAATTCTTCCTGTTGTTCGAATGGCGTACTTGCTAGCTTCTTCCTAAAGTAAGGCTATAGCTAAAATGTAGGTGGAAAATGGAAAAATTTACGAGGACCCAAATGCATGTTGATATTATCTTGCAGGAACACGAATGTAGCTTGAAAGGAGTTTCAATGAGGGGGAAAATGAAATAAGTTGGATTTTTGGATTCGATATCCTCGCTTCTCTCCAGAAATGCTTGCCTTTGTCATTTTTGTGATGTTTATAATTTGTTACTAAGATTATTCTTTTGTTTCTTAATGCTTTATACAGGTACCTGTCAAGACGCTTGTTATTGATGGCAATTGTCGAGTGGAGGACCGAGGCTTGAAGACCCATCATGGACATGTGAGCCCTCAAGCCTTTATCACTGACTACTGTATAGGCTAAAAGTTTTTGGATGCATCATATAAGATTCTCGGCTGATAAGTGATTATTTTGACTGTATTACTTACCTGGGTGTACAGATGGTTTATGTCTTGTCTGTGTACAACAAGAAGGACAAATATCACCGGATTACGGTGTGTCTCTTTTTCATTTCACTATTTAGCTATTTTTTGTAGCTTATGGTTTCTTTTGCTCTTGTAAATGTTTCATATCTGAATTAGTATAGGTTTTGTTATTTCCCTTTGCACCTCTCCTTCTCTATTCAGGTTTTTTAGGATGCTTTATGTTTTAGTCATCTGGACTCTTTCTTTCCATGATGCTGTGATGGATACACATGGTGGTAGTTTAGTCTTGGATGCATAAGGTTAATGGCTTTGTCCAAGTGGGCCTAAGTACTTTCTGGTCTACAAACTAAATTGCTAAATCGACTAATCAATAAGTTTTATTTGAGCATAACTCTCCTTTTCTACGCCGGAGGGTTGAGCACATGATCATCTCTCCGTTTGGAATTGCTCAAGATTATTATGTTATCATTTCTATAGTTAGTTGAATCTCATAGGTTTGTGGAAGCTACTTCAAAATGGTTTCAGTATCAGAGATGTAGAGCAACTATTGAGCAAATCCCTATCATGCGAAACTCTGCTATGTGCGCCTACTCACATATGGTTTTTTTAAAGATCTTGAGTGTCAACCAGATATTGCAGTTATTAAAATAACTACTGCAGCTAGCTGCTACAACTTCGAGGCACAGCAACATTTATATTTAGAATTCCCTGCTGTAAGTAGTTCTAATGTGGCTTGAATAGTGGTACCAGACTATGGTTGGTTATTATGCAGTGTCCTTCACTTGTCACGCTGCTACAAAAAAAATTATGGAAAAGCTTAACTCGATGTGTCTTCGTGATAAAGATGGCAGCGTTCAACATCCAGGAAGCTTTAATATGGAAAGAGAAGATCGAGCAAGTCATTGACCAGGTCTTCCTCCTATATTTTGTGAATTTTTACTTTCATGTTGATGTTTTAATGAAATTCTAGTATATATCTTTCTTTGATTCTTAAACTAGGATTAGCTGATTTGAATTATGTATGCAGCACCAAGAGTCACAAGTTGGTAATGGAAACAAGTACTTATCTTTTGAGTATAAGGCGGGTTCTGATTCCATGAGAAATGCTTCTTCCTCGGATCGTGAAAGTCAGTAAGTGGCTTCTTGATTCATATTTCTAATGATAGGTTTTGCAAATTCATCTAGAAATAAGGAATACTTCTGGATGCCCTGACAGCAGGGTTTGGAAATAGATCCTTTTTTCAACGTTTTAGATAGTTGGTAAATCTCAGTTCCTCCAACAACAAAAAGAAACAGATGGTGACTTTCAAGATAAGGGAAAAGTTAAGATGAAGTTAGTTAATCTGCTTATGAGGTAGAATTATTTGGTTGCCAGCTAATCTCAAGAAAAAGATAACTAATAAAGGGAATAGCTTGCCTATCCTACTGTAAATCTGAATTTCCTTTAATTTCTCTGGCGGTGTGAGACCATAAGGAAGCTAAAAGAGCCCGCTCTCTTCTTGATATACAGCCACATAAGAGGATGATCATTCTTCACTAACCACCCCCTGAAGTACAGTGAGGGAATTCAGACAAGTAATTTTGATTCCCTATCCCTTTTTGAACTAGAGTATGTCAATGGGTGTATTTCCATTAAGGACACTGGAAGCATCCCAATTTTTCTCTCAATATCAAAGAACCTATCTTGAATAGACCTATAGACCTAAACTTTCGTAAGGTGCAAGATTTTTCGTTTGTCATGGTGGTGGTGATCGTTGTATACTTCAGCATAAAGAATGCGACAGTGTATGGAAGACTATCTGCCCTCTGTCTAGTTGTATGCTATTTAGTCTTGGATTTCTGGTGGCAGACATGGGTATGTATCTGGCTTTTACTCTAGTCGTATGCTATATAGTCTTGTATTTCCGGTGTCAGACATGCGTACATGTCTAGGTGTTAGACTCAGCCATTTGATGTAAAGGATGCGACAGTGTATGGAAGACTATCTGCCCTCTAGTCTAGTTGTATGCTATTTAGTCTTGGATTTCTGGTGGCAGACATGGGTACGTATCTGGCTTTTAGTGTAGTCATATGCTATATAGTCTTGTATTTCTGGTGTCAGACATGGGTACATGTCTAGGTGTTAGACTCAGCCATTTGATGGAGATTTTACATTCTATGGTCTATAATGAAGTGTCAAGTATCTATGTTCACGTATTTGACATGGAGGTATTTGAGTAAAGACAGTTATATTCTTTTCTCAGGCTCATTTTACACATTAGTAATTGGCTATAGCAAATGGTTGCGTCTAGGGATTATAGAACTTTAACTATGGAAAGCCTTTTCTATTCTATAAGGATTCCCTAACCTAAACTGTTGGAGACTTCAAATAGGTACTTCTTTATTCAATCTTGCTATTGTCTTTTGTTTTGAAAAATCTTGGCATAATTTTGATTGAAAGATCAGCTACTGTAGATTATCTTTTATCAGATTTATGTACGCATTCTTAAGCATCGTTTTGATCTCTATATTTTGGATATAGCAATTTCTCATGTAGAGAACTTCAAATTGAACAAAAGATGACGGTGACTGTTTGATTTTTTTTTTTTTTTTTGGGGGGGGGGGGGGAGGGGTGTTTAAGTAAGTGATAATAAAAATGCATTTGGCCCTGAAATTCTGCTCATCTTTTGAGTTTAAAAGATCTCAAATTTCATCATATCGGCCTTACACCTTGAATATTAATTTCAATTGGAGGTAGTGTTTGTTTTTTTATTCAGCTGTGTTCTTCTGCCTTAAAGGTGTAACTTGTAAGATCCACTCTCTGTGAGATACTCACACACTTGCACTAAAAGTCTAAAATTCTATAATGTGACCAAGCTAAGTTGTTTCCTGTAGGCCCTGTTATCATTTATAAATTCACAGAAGTTAGCACAACAGTGTTGTTTTGTTGACTACTCTTTTCTTTTCCTTTTGTTGGGGTTTCGAGAAAAGAAGAAATTTCGTTTTTCAGGCTGAATCTACTATTTTCTGATCACTCTGTCCTTGAGATTTTGTATTTCTGAACACCCTGTTTCTTGGAACTTCGCAGACTTAGTGCCCAGGAAGACGAGGAGGATGGTTCTAACTTATTGAGGAGAACAACAATTGGAAATGGTCAGTTCTCTTTTCTTCTCCTAGTGGTCTGTATTAGAACTCTTGCTTATCTCAGTCAATGCTGTTTACTCTTTCCAACATCTAGGACCTCCAGAGGCTATTTTGGACTGGACTCGTGAAATAGACTCTGATCTATCTCAAAGTACTAATAATCAAGTATTCTCTCGGAAGCATTGGCGTCTTCTTCAATGTCAAAATGGTACCCTTTTTAATATAAAAGTGGTTTCCCTTTTTCAAAATATTTTAATTTGTAAACTAGTAGTCGATGCCTGATGACAACTTATTTCTAAAATTGCAGGGCTTCGTATTTTTGAAGAGCTTTCTGAAGTTGATTACCTTGTGAGTAACTTCTTGTTGTTTCAGAGTATGGTGGTTCACTTTTCATTGTTGTTGCTTCTTCATGCAATATTTCTATCATACAGCCAAGGAGTTGTAGCAGAGCGATGAGGGCTGTTGGAGTTGTTGAAGCTACTTGTGAAGAGATATTTGAGCTAATAATGAGTATGGACGGGACAAGGTTTGAGTAAGTAATCAATATCAGCCGTGATTTTCTATCATATATTCTGAAGAGCTTTGACATACATGCCTTGGGCCAAGAGTGGGGGCTTCTTTGATGGCATTGGGGTACTGCTGTTGTATTTGCACACCTGTTTTGTTTCAACCGACACCTCTTAACATATATATTTCTTGCAACATGTTCTTGGATACTAAAAAATCAAATGGAGATGTTGGTGGTTTCTCTTAGGGAAGCACTAAATAATAACTTAGCAAGAGAGTTAAGTGTTGCAGATGATTGGTGAAAATGAGTGCTATCTAAATAAATTTGTTTTAAACATGTTTGCTACCATACACATTTGTATTTTTAATGATTTGATGTGTCGCTTCATAGTTGGTAGACTTTTATTGCGAAGTTGTTGCATTTCTGGTGAATTTTTGGTCGCTTAACAGTAGTCCATCTTGTGTCTTTTTTCCCCTCATTGTCTAGTACTTGTTTTAAAGCAGCGTGTCGCTCATTGTAACTTCACATTTTGCTATAAGACCGCTGTAAATCTAAATCTGTCCTACATTAACTTGCTTTGACGGATAATAACATCTATTGTGGAACTACAAGGAAAGACCCCTGGATCTTATATCTTCAAATCATTCTGCATACTTTGTTCATCTGTAGTTTAGAACTTTTTTATGCAAATCATTCTGCATACCTTATCCTCTGTAGTTAAAACCTCAACACCTTTTATATACTTAGTACTCTTAAAAAGCACCGCTTGTGATTGTTGATTGTTTTTGGTTTGAGACTAGATTGACTGTCCAATATGTTCGCACAATGCCGGGATGTAGTATATAGGGTATAACACCTTTTGTTTTATCATACTGGTTCCTTTTCTATTTTGTATAAGTTTCTGATATTGATCAGATAATTGTCTTGTTTATTTCCTTCTTTCATCATATCACTTTCCATTTCATTTTCATGCTATTGCTGCTCTGATCAGGATGGGTGCCTGGTCCAGCTTCTAGAGCTGGGGTCTGGGTAGATCTTATCAAGTTTGTATTTGAGTTGGAGCTGCATGTGCTTCCAACTTCTTAAATTTAAGTTACTCTGAGATTTGTGCTTGAGTTCACATCCATTAAAGATGATTTTTGTACTGGTATCCCTTAGTCTGATGTGATTTTACCTTTACGTGGCTATCCAGATGGGATTGCTCTTTCCAGCTTGGCAGTTTGGTTGAGGAGGTGGATGGACATACAGCTGTAATATATCAGAGACTTCAACTTGACTGGTTTTCATCGTAAGTTTCTTCTGTAATTGTGCTTGTTAGGATTGAAGATGAATCTTCACCAGAGCTGGCTAGAAAATTTTCTGTTTAATATGCTATGATCTAGTTATATCTTTCTTATTTCTGAAATGGTTTGGGGTTGGTGGGAGGGGGTGGGAGGGTGGGTAGACCAGAGTAGGAACTTTTTAGCTCTTTGTTATGGCTTCTACCGTGATTATCATACCTGAGGAGCGCATTGAAATAATTAACTTTTGACTACATAGTAGATACTACCTCTGTGCTTTAGTGTAGCCAATGGGTAGACCTGGAAAAATCTCATCTGACCCAGAAATTTGGTTAGAGCCCACCCAAAAACTAAGGGGTAATGAAGACTTTTCTTCAATGAAACCCTAAAGAACCTGCGAAACAAAGGGAAAAATGGATTTGATGCAAAAGCATTAAAGAAGCAAAAACTAAACGGAGTTACCCGACCTGACCAATGCACTTGACAGGTCTCCATTGGGGCTTAGTTAATGCTTACATGCACGGCAAGCAGTATCTTTTTTACAATATATATTTCCAATTCACTTAATTCTTTAGTCACTAACGAGTTAGAGATTCCTTAGTCCTTGATGCTTCACACTTATAGCATATCGGTTGAAATTCTTTCAAAGACGAACATATTATATCAGTATATGAAGAACATTGCTGCAGTTATACCACGTCTTTGTAGCAGAAAGTTCTATAGCTGATCTTAGCAAACTGATTTTCCCAGGTTTGTATGGCCCCGTGACCTCTGCTATGTGCGTTATTGGCGACGTAATGATGATGGAAGTTATGGTTAGTCTTAATTGTTTGTTCATTCACCTTTAAACTGCCTCCCTTTCCGATAAGTAAATTTTGTTGTTATGCAGTTGTACTGTTCCGCTCTAGGGTGCATGAGAATTGTGGTCCTCAGCCAGGATTTGTGCGAGCCCATCTTGAAAGTAAACTCTAGATCTCTTTTGTAACTGTTTTCCTGCTGACTTTGAGCTTTTGATGGATTGCATATTGTTCTCCCTTTGCTTACAACTACATTGTTCAGTTTATTTTGCAATTATCTAAGTAGACAACATCATTTTTCCAATTTTTAGGCGGTGGGTTCAATATCTCTCCTCTAAAACCAAGAAATGGCAGACCCAGATCGCAGGTGCAGCACCTTATGCAGATTGATCTGAAAGGATGGGGTGTGGGCTACCTCTCATCATTCCAGCAGCACTGCCTCCTTCAAGTATTAAATAGTGTTGCAGGCAAGCTCTTGTTGGCAAATTTCAGCTTGTTATAACTTTTTTGGCTGCTTCTAATTTTTATTATCAGGGCGGGTAGTATGGGGTCTGTGGGTGATCAACATAAAATTGGTCCCTTGGTTAATGATTTAAAGAGGTGAAAATTCTAAAACTGAACTTTACTGATTGTAAAGAAACATTGCCAAACTATAGAACTTATAGAAGCTGTTATTAATGCCCTTTCCAATTTATTAATAATGGCTGTGTTGTGGATTGGTACTAGGAGAGGTTATTGCAAGTGGGTCGGAATTAAATGGGGTTTGGGAATTGTTTTTAGATAAATGGGAACTAAATAGAGATATAGAATTACGGCAGCAGAAGACAAGATGGCGAAATGCTTCATATCTCTGAAAATGAAGTTGTAAAAAGGGGGCATGGGGAACAATGGACCAATGTGCCAACTTTGAGCTGCTGCCTATATATTGCAGATAGTACTCTTATTATATAATTGGGGATATAATTTTTTTTTTTCGGGGGGAGGGGGGTGGTTACCTTCCAAAAGTGCTCCCTTTTATTTTAATTGTCCTTTAGAAATCTGAAAGATCTGTAATTAGTTGATTCTTTTCAATCTAGATCTTATGTTGGCCATTTTTTTTTTGTCTGAGTTTTTTGTCAGAGACAACCTTTTAAATACAACTTTTTGCGAAAGACAACCTTTTAAATATTTTTGGACAACTTCAGACCTTAATGAATTTTTTTTCTCGTCAAAAACAACCTTGACCAGAAATCCGGCATTGACTCACCGGATTCCGGTGTTGACTCACCAAACATACCTTCTTCATCCCAAATTCCCCCCATTTTCCTCATTTTACCCCCCTTTAATCATCTCACCACCACTCACCTCACAACTCTCCATTTTCAGTTCTTCCTTCCTCAATAGATCGCCGACAATTAGCCCTTGAATGAGTGCCAACAAGATTGCAACGTTTGAGAGTGGGGCGTGGGGCCGGCGATTAGCCCTCCGTTTTCAGCACTTACTTCGAGGAGAGAGAGATTGCAGCATTTGAGAGTGCGTGAGTGCCAACGAGAGAGAAGATAGGAGTTGTGGGAGAGAGGGAGGTCAGGCGAGGCTTGCGAAGGGTGGCAGGGGAACGACGGTAGCAGTGGGGCGTGGTGCTGCAGGTGGTTCGCATTACTTTGCAAGGTGGCAGGCTGTGGTGGTGTTGTGGGCAGTAGCCCGAAACAGAGGAGAGAGAGAGGATTCTTGAGGCTTGTTTGGGCTGTGTTTTTCAGGTGGATTCAAGGGCTAATACCGGCGATCTATTAAGGAAGGAAGAATTGAAAATGGCGAGTTGTGAGGTGAGTGGTGGTGAGATGATTAAAGGGGGGTAAAAGGAGGGAAATGGGGGGAATTTGGGATGAAGAAGGTATGTCCGGTGAGTCAACACTCAACACCGGAATCTGGTGAGTCAATGCCGGATTTCTGGTCAAGGTTGTTTTTGAAAAAAAATAAAAAATTCATTAAGGTATGAAGTTGCCAAAAAAAATTTAAAAGGTTGTCTTTCGCAAAAAGTTGTATTTAAAAGGTTGTCTCTGACAAAAAACTCTTTTTTATTTTTATTTTTTTGATATTTAGAGCATTTCTCTGGATCATAACTCGTATAAAAATATGTGTATTGGAACTTTACCGTAAAAGCTTGGATTGGAGGCTTAACTGAGTGGAACTATACTAGAGTTGTTTATATCTTCTAGCTGCTCATTTTTCCATTCTTATTCTTGGAACGCTTGAATTCCCCTAAACATTTGTTGCTGAAAGCTATAGAACAAAATTCTTCGTTGAATATAATTTAAAAACCTTTCCCAACCTTCTGCTGCTATCCTGGTTGCATATTGGCATGGATAGAAAATTTGCATGGAAGCTTTTTTTTTTTTCATGTTGTGTAAAGCTTTTACGTTAGAATGTAAGAACGATGATCAATCATGCTCACTGAAATGGTATGCATGGCAAAATATGAAAAGTGTCGTCCATGTGATTAAATATCTTTT
The DNA here is from genome assembly GCF_026745355.1 of Beta vulgaris subsp. vulgaris. Taxonomy (NCBI): domain Eukaryota; kingdom Viridiplantae; phylum Streptophyta; class Magnoliopsida; order Caryophyllales; family Amaranthaceae; genus Beta; species Beta vulgaris. The sequence goes on from NC_079206.1 coordinate 21,598,286, forward strand.
CTTTTCCCCTCTTCTTCGACAGGGTTGCGTGAATATTTTGCTCAAACTGATGAAAGGGTTGCTACTCCCAGAATTCCAGTTATGGTCAACATGACCTCAGCATCCATGTCTTTAAGAAAGAACCAAAAATTTCAGGATCCATCCATTCATCCTAGTTCTTCTGATGAGAATATTGTTCCTAATAGAAACTCTGTCATGATGGATGAAGACTCTGACGAAGACGAGGATTTTCAAATACCTGAGGCAGACCAAGAGGTTTGTGCTACACTACTCTGTAAACTCTTATGATGGATGTAATCATTTAAAATGTCCTTTTTCTGATTTTGGCAATCTTGTAGGTTTACTCTTCGACAGCTGAGGATGAAGTCAAGAAAACAGGTAGTCATTACTTTATTCACTTACACTTCTTGTTTTGATTCTATAATTGGAGCTACTGTATTCAAGGGTAGATCTAAAAATGCCCTTTGTGTTTAAAGCTGTTGAAGAAACGACAGATCAGATTGATCTAAGCATGTTCTCGGGATCTTTACGACGAGACAACAATGAAAACGCACGCAATTGCTGGAGAATATCTGATGGAAACAACTTCAAAGTTCGTAGTAAGAGTTACAGCCATGACAGATCCAAGGTTCCTGCAGGGAAACATCTAATGGATCTTGTTGCAGTTGATTGGTTCAAGGATTCAAAGCGGATGGACCATGTTGCTAGACGTCAAGGCTGTGCAGCACAGGTGCCAATCTTGACTGCTTTCTTTTTTTCTCTTCCCCTTCTTGATACAGGAGTAATACTATCTTAACTTCAAAGCCAGAATTGTATGTGAAGTCACTTTGTTCTTTTCAGAACAACAGGCGTTACTATGAGGCATATTATTTGTCTATCTTCTCCAGATTTCTTAGACTACTATGCTTCTATAAGTATAGCTTATTCTATTTACATCACCTCCTTCTACTGGGAGAAGGGGGGGGGGGGGTGTTAATCTGTCAGACTGGGATTTTAGCTCCACATTGACGTGTCTTCTATCCCACCTATCTAAATCGACGTGCCATCACTGAATGTGTTCAACTTGGGCGTGGCATCTGTGTTGGACATTATACGTTGCAGCAGGTTGTGCTCTTGTGTTTTTTTGACACCTATGTGGTAACATGATAAAATTCTTTTGGAACTTTGAGATGTTCAGAGAACTGATGGAAGGTGACGGCTCTGTCAGTAATTGCAGTAGCTTATGCAAAGATAGTTCTGAGAAAGGGGTTGTCAATGGAACTAGAGTAGAATTTCAAAGCTTTCAAATAATTTATGTTCCTAAAAAGTTGAAAGGACATCAAAGAAGATATAGATATAATTTATATTACTGGTGTGTAATATTTACTACTACCACAAGTGTCTGTACCAACTACCAATGTCCAAGGTTCAAGAAAATCCGAAGTCGTTGGTAGGATGTATACCTACATGGCTACATCTAAAGTTTGAGTCTCATATACATATTAAAATCGTGATTCATGACAGACTAATTATAAGGAGTATTTAAGTGAGTTGTGCTATAATGTTAACATTCTGGCCAGTCCTAGCCCTATGTTACTGAAAGCTGCATATGATCTAATGTACCAAATTATCACTCTTCAAACAAATTTATTTAGAATTACAGAGGTGATTGTCATTGTATTTTCATTATTGTTTTGTGCAGGGATGCGAATTCAAGTGTATAAAGCCTTGGTGCATGAGTCATTTTAAGTACATATGACCTGCTATATTAGCCTAAGGATTTGTGTCATTAACTGATAAACAGTAAATCAGGGGTATGGAGTCTATTGCTGATCTTTATAATTGTTCATCTATATGAAATGCAATAGGAAAGTTCAATAATCTATTCCCAAGTAAGTCACTGCCCAGTATCTTATGTAGAATGTTGAGAGTCTTGAGACTTCCAAACTATAATCCAGTTGGAATACTCAAATGCATTCATGTACCCTTCATATTTCAGTTATGCTCTAAAACTTTGTGTCTCAGGGTTATAGAGTTCCCTACTGATCTACATTCATGGGAACATCTGTATGCAATGTATTCTGAGGAACATGGTAAAGTAGTTAGCTTATTGTCTTTCCTAAGGACAGCATATAGTCACCCTGTATGTCCAGTACTCCAGTCTTGAAAAACCTATATTACAAAGCTCAGAAGTGAAGTCACGGGGCTTACATTTGCAAATTTCATTGCCAAACAAAGCTCGGAAGTGAAGTCATGGGGATTATGTCTTACAAATTTAATTGCCAAAGTGGGTATTTGATTCATTGAACTTGTGTAGTTTTCTGAAACGGTTTGGAATTTATACTGTACATTGATCAACTGATCGCATCTCAAGTTGTACTATTCAATCTTCATCTCTTAGTTTAATGATTATCTTTTTTGCTTTGAGTATGTGATTCCAGTGATGTTATCTTATGTTGCCAGACATCTATCTAAGTCTCTCATAATCTCACTTTGATTAACCTCCGATTATCTTTTTGTTTGTAGGTTGCTGTGGAGAAAGGATTATTTTCTTTAGTTATAAATGTTCAAGTGAGTTGCTTTTAACCACTCAAGCTTTGATCTAACTCGGTATATCTTGAATCAGAAAGGAAATTTACTCCTCATGCATCAGGTACCTGGTTCAACCCACTATAGTATGGTGTTTTATTTCGTGACAACAAAATTAATACCTGGGTCACTTCTGCAACGTTTCGTGGATGGCGATGATGAGTTTCGCAACAGTCGGTTAAAGCTCATTCCTTCAGTTCCCAAGGTAACTGCACAGGCTTCTCAGCTGAAAATTTTCTGAAATGCCTACTGAATTTAAGCTTAGAGATTGTTGGAGTTTGAAAAGAGAATTTGGGTATTGTCACCCCTCTTATTTCATAATACTGTATCTGGATTCTGTGGTATGTATATAGTCGTGTCTCCTGTGTAAATCTTGGTCAGTTGACGGCTTCATGTAATTGTTTCTAATCCCCCCCTCTAATCTTACAGGACCAGTATCATTTGATTTTGTTTGCATTTTGTGTCTGTTGTACTATTAAGTTTTCATTGTGGCTATGTAATTATTTCTTATGTTAATATATATCATATGTAGCACTCCCTCAAATGACATTTACGCTCTCCCTGCCATCCACCTACTACAGGACATCTGTAAGGGGCCTATGCCAATAGTATGCACATTATTGTCATGTTAGTGGTGTTGCCATTTTGTCAGTTCAAATGTACTTTAGCTGCCAAGTGATGCAGCGTGTTTCAAGGACAAATTGTAAGAAGTATATACATACTTGAAAGTACTTGAAAATACTCGATAGTGTACTGTCATGCTTTGTCGATGCTTTTACTCCAAGACCAGGTGGCATACACGTCTGTATTGAATCTGTTTTTTTACCTCTTGATGCTTGATATGTAAATGGTAATGAATTTCTAGATCCTGGGAAAAGCTTGTATTATAGATGGAATTTATGTAGGCAAGGCAAGTATACATTATTATTCAAGATGACTGCTATGTAGGTCTGTCTTGTACATTAATTGAAATGCGAATTCTTTCCCTGAAAATAGTATAACATGTGTACACTATGTTTCCTTTAGAATATATATTAGTGTTAGAGCCCATATATTTCACTTTTATCGTTCCCATATTAGTTACTCGCGGTACATGCCAGTCATTGTCGCAGTTTTCTGCTTTTGTCGCGGTGCTCTTTGGCGTAATGTTCTCAAGAATGGATGAGAAAAGATGCAAGTTGTTTCATATAGGATGACTTAATTAGTTAGCGCTTCTATGGTTACTTTACAGGCTGGGCACAATCTGTGCAACTGAAATTGTTTGGAGATAAGAGAGGCTATGCAATATGGATTGAATTTATGGGCAACTATCCACTCCTCTGTCCTGAACCTAATAGAGCTATTTCCAGTAGCTTCAGCTCTTCTTGTTATAATGTCCATCAATATCTCTTGTTGCATGCTTCTTCACTGGCCATAATCTAACATTTCAAGTGGTATATGCTTTATGCAGGGCTCTTGGATTGTTCGTCAGAGTGTTGGAAGCACTCCATGTTTATTAGGGAAAGCAGTCGACTGTAACTACATCCGTGGGCCTCAGTACTTAGAAGTAATTCAATATTTTTTTGTATCTCTGAGATTGAAGATTTGATAATTGTGTATTTGTTTCCATTATTAGGATTGGTCATTATTTACTGATTAACCTTTTGTAGGTTGATGTTGATATTGGCTCATCAACAGTAGCCAATGGAGTTTTGGGCCTTGTGATTGGGGTGATTACGACATTGGTGGTTGATATGGCTTTTCTTGTACAGGTACGTAGTATCAAATTTTAGTTGTTGCTTCTTTCATAGGGTTGGAGGATAGAACCTAGAGAAGGTTGTAGTCTGCAACTTCCCGAGAGAAGCAGCAGGGCTTTTGACTTCAACGTTAATTGTTTGGACTTAAATTGTTGCAGAGGTACTGGGGAGTATTGAAATGTTGATGATAGATGAATGTATAATGACAAACATGAATGAGTGCCAATTGTATGCTTGACTAGAGAATTAGCTCTTTTTTCTTCCTAGTTGCCTCCTATGACAGAAAACTGAAGTTAGGAATTAGCGATCCGGTTTATTGTACGTATATGTAGTTTTTTCTTCCGTAACTAAGGTGTCTTTGGGCACCTTAAACTCTTAATTAGAATCAGGATCTAGTTGTGCTTTGGGGATCGAATGTTCCATCTTATGTCCCGACTCTCAAGTCTCAACACCTCTTATCATTTGCATTCAAAGTTGACTTATGAGCAATTATAAGCTGATAATGTGCCAAAATTAGGAGCGGATGAGGTAGTAGACAGGAATAAAACAGGGATGTATTATCTCCATCCTTTTATTTGGCAATTGCATTTGGTAGAGACTAGAGATGTCATTCTGGGCTAGTGATCTTTAAGATTATCTCTGGAATTAGTCTTTTTTTTTATGGGCAATTATTCTCTTTTTTTTTTAGCAAGCAATCTGCTTGTTTGCAAGATAGTTGACCTCAAGTTAATGTTAATTCAGGCAAATTCTGAAGACGAGTTGCCAGAGAGGTTGATCGGTGCCGTCCGTGCATCTCATATCGAGTTGTCTTCTGCAATTGTGCCGGAGTTGCCAGATTCACCCATTGAATGAGTAACACCTCTGGCTGATATCAATGTTGATATATTCATCTGGAAGACTAGCATTCATTCTTTGCTTGGCTGATTTATACCCATATGTAAAACAATACCAAGATTGACGTCACTTGGATTTGCTGAAGAACCAACATCTGGGAGCAGTTGTGTATTGTACATTTTGGAGCGACATTACAGCAGATGAGCTAAACTGATTGACCTTATACATTCTTAAGGTGTAAAGTCTTGCCATTTACTCAGCGTCTCAGCCCAGTCTCCAGGAAGTTCGAGGTTGTACAAGTTTAGTCAATCTTTAATTTAAGAACCGTAGATCTGTTCTATTTTTTATTTTTATTTTTCTGTATTACTCAGCTGCATAGAATTTAGAATACCACATAAGATCTTTAGTGGATAGCCCCTCCCTCCATTTTATTTTCTTCTTTGGTTGCTATTTTTATAGTGTAAAATGTCAAAGTACATAACATAGTTCTTTTGGTTGTAAACTTTGCTAGGATAATTGGTAGATCTCGAGCAACCTGAGCTTGCTCTGAGCTAAACTTTCATATCCAATATTTTTGGATTCTCAAGAAAAAAGGCCATATTTCTTGTGTTTGCTAATTTTCAATTTGTTTGTTCCTTTTCTCTCCAATTAGTATACTATACACATGTCTCTATAGAGTGTCGTACACATTATCAAAACGCAACCTTTAGAACAACAAATGCAATTCGAATTGATGAAATAGACATGGAATGAGTAATCTCAAACCAAATCCAATAAAAATGGGCATGGAACGAACATGAAACATGGAATGAGTAATCTCAAACCAAATCCAATAAAAATGGGCATGGAACGAACATGAAACTAGATGCAATGAACATGAACAAATTCAAATACGAAGAATGATTTGACAATACATTAATGACATTACACTCATTTATTTATGCAGCACATTTACCCAAAATTTTTCTCTCTTTCAAATTCTTTAGCTTTTCTCTACTTTCTTCAAAACTTTTCAACTTTTGTCTGCTTTTTATCTCTTCCAAACTCCCCAATTTCATTCTTCTAAAGCCAATCTTCTTTCATAATCCTACTGAAAAAAATAAGTTTCACAATTCCTAGTCCTAATGAGATACATCTTTTGTAAAATCCTAGATTTTCCAATATCTCATTATAAAATTTGTATTTTTCCCCTAACGAGATATTTGTTGAAATAAACGATGTATTGGTTGAAACTCAGTTAAAGATTTGAAACAGGTATTCGTATCCCTTTTCATTAATTATTGCTCATCTAAGTCCACCTTGTTCATTTTGCTTGTTATTCATGTATACTTGTTTATTGTTCTTCTATTATCCCACGATGTTCATATATGTATTTTCAGTTGTTCACGAGTTTCTCTATGTTCACTTGTTTGTAAAACTTGTCGATTTGACTTATAATTCATGTTTTTTTATAATTGATTTTCTTTTGTTGTCACTTGATGTTTTCTTTAATTTTAACTATTCTTCACGTGCTCCTTCTATGTTCTTTGATTTGTGAAACTTGTTGATTTAGCATATTATTCATGTTTACAAATTATACGGCTGATGTTCTTTTGTTATCACTCGATGTTCATTTATTCAAACCCTTAATAATGTGCTTTCATTTTCGTTTGTTTGTTAAAATTGTTGATCCTATTTCTTGTAACATGTTTTCATAAGTAACGTTCTTCTGTTGTCACCTGATGTTCATTTAAATCTAACATTTGTTCTTGTGCATTTGGTGTTCGTCGATTTGTTGAACTTGTTTATCTGATTTGGTGTTGTATTAATGGATGACGGTTTGATGGTACAAGAGGGAAGTTATGTGAAAGCAACAAGAAAAATTGCACAGATACCCGTGAGTGAGGCTTATTTGGGTCATGTTGTAAATGCCCCTAACTAAACCTATTGATGGTAGAGGTGAAATTTCAACTTCTGAATCTCAGGCGAACAACACAACCTTTGGAACATACTACAACTGTGGCGAAGAGCTGACATCGAGGTGCCAAACCTTCCTGTCGATGTAAACTTATTTATCTGATTTGTTATCCATGTTGACATGAGTTATGTTCTGCTGTTGTCACCTAGTATTTTTTGAAATTCAACCTTTGTTCCTGTGTACTGGTGTTTGTTGATTTGTTGAACAGTAATTTGGCTTAGTGTTTAAGTTTGTGACTAATGTTTTTATGTTGTCACCTAATGTTCATTTTAGCCCCCCCAAGGATAAATTTGATTTTTTTTCTTTCTAATTGAAGTGTCATTCTCATATTTGCTGAAACCGACGATATATGAGGCTTAAACTAAGTCAAAGATTTGAAACAAAAATTTGTTTCCCCCTTTATTAATTATTGTTCATGTAAGTCCAACGCATTTGCTTTTTCTTCATGTTTACTTATTTAATGTTTTTTTGTTGTCACTCAATGTTTATTTGTGTATTTCGAGAAGTTTATGTGTTTCTCCGTGTTCACTGATTTGTAAAACCTGTCGATTTGACTTATAATTCATTTTTTAAATAATTGATTTAATTGTTCACGTGCTTCTCCATTTCCGTTGGTTTGTTGAACTTATTGATTCAACTTCTTGTTCATGTTTACAGAACTAACGTTCTTCTGTTATCAACTGATGTTCATTTAAATCCGTGCTTTGTTCTTGTTCATCACTATATTTTGTTATTCTTATATGAGGACTTAATATTCTTTTACGTAAATTTGATGTTCATAAGTGTATTTATTCGTTTGTACTTATTCTTATACTTGTTAATTTGGTTCATCTATTCTTGTTTGAACACTTGTTCAAATTTTATTTTTCCGAAGGGTGTTCTGCCGTATGACACTTATGGTATTGATAAATACTCAAGGATAATGGACCAGAATAATTCCAATTATTGGTCGTACCCCCATTTTGCTTTTAATCTCTCCTCAATGGCCTCTTCCTCTCCTCCCCCACTACCAACAACCTCTAGTTAGGACCCACCTATAGGTGCTTCCCTTCTTTTACCCCCACTACCACCACCAATTTCATTCTCTCGCCGATAAAAACATGTGTTTTTATAGACGCTTACATCGACAAATGGTACTTCCCTCCACTGCGGAAACTTAACCAGACCTCTGATGACCTCTTGTAAGATATTTTGTGGTAATAATGTGAAAAGATTAACAACAAATAAGTGGATATAAGAATTAAAATTTTACTCTCATCTAAACACTAAACACACTTCACTAGTGCAAAAAGTCCATCCGATCCGGTCAAAACCGGGAATACTGATCCAGAACGGATGGCTCACAATAGCTATGAGAGACAAACTGATTCGGTTTTGGGTGAAAAACGGATCAATCAACCAAGTTAACTGATCCGGTTTTGGATCGCTTAACCCCCCAAAAACCCCAATTTTATTTTTTATTTTTTTTGCATTTTTGCATTATTTATCAATAAAAAATCAATAATATATATCAATACTCATTTTATTAAGCATATTATGCTCACTTAAAGCATAAATAATTAGATACATAAAAATATTAACTATAATTTTAACATCATATCACTAGTAGAAAAAACATCATCTGGGCGTACTAGGAGCTTCTAATAAAACATACTTTCAGCTATAATACGCAGGTGACAGGGGGAAGGGGGTGGCTGGGGTAGAAGTCATTAGAATCAATACAATTATAAATATGCAGGTCTTTGATCCCTCCATTGCACCATATGAAACATACTGTTTCAGTCGGGAAACAGTACATGAAGTACGCCTTTCGTCCAGCTAATTTCATCAGCTCCTCATTCACCTGGTAGTGATAAGACAAGCATTGTGTAAATAGAGCGAGGAATAGCAAGGCAACGAGTGATTCAACAAGTAATTAGATAAGGATATATGATTTGCAATTCACCACGAATAAAAGGTATGAGACAGAACCCTTCCAAAGGTTTAGAAGCCATAACCAATCTCGCTCATGCAAATAAGCTACTGAAATAATTTCGTAGGCAGAATTATGCAAGAAGTGCTACTTTTCTCAGTGCTAATGTTCAATATATTATAAGTTTCCTTGTGAAAGCATTATTTATAATGAGACCTACACTTCCAACAGCTCCAAGCATTTGCACATCAACAATCAGCGGTAAAGGAGAGTAATGAGCTCCATCAACTATCTCATATTATCTACTATATTCAGTCTCACAGAGCATACATCTTGTGAGGGAAAAATCATAAAAAGGGAATTTCGCAAACTTTAGCCACCTTGACAAGACTATCATAGACACTCACCAATATACCTGATGTGCAAAAACACGGGCCATAATAATATCATTATAGCGAGAAAGTACACGAGCAACATCCGGAGTTTCCTCTCGCTTTCCCATTTGAATGTCATCAGGTCCCACGTATATTGCATGGCCTCCCAACAAGAAAAATCCTGTCTCAAATGATACTCGCGCTCTCATGGACGGCTTTGCAAAAATCATAGCCATAGTCTTCCCTTTAAAAGGCTAAAACGACATGTGTAGCTTGATTTGAGTAAGGCCTTAACCTCTATTTCGCGGTATAAGATCTTCAATATCGTAGCGTTGTCATAAACTCATAATCAGTTATGTGCAGAAAATCCTTTTTAACTGATTTCCCAATAAAAGCAACAAAAGCAATAACATCTGACCTAACTGCGGAAGAAGTGACTACTTTGCAGATATGAACAGACTGAAAGAATTTAACAAAAGACAGTACCAAACTACTTTGCAGATATGAACAAACCAATAGCAACCCACATATTGACGAGCCTATACAGCTTGCACGCGAGAAAGAATATAGTGACCATTTGCAGTGTATTTCAGTCCAAGTCCAAGAAATCATACCTAGCAAAGTAAGCAACACTTGGATAACCACTCGAGCAAACACTTGAAAAAACAATATGTTACATGTCATACATTCATTAAACATCCTCAAGGATGGCAGGAGGGGAAGCGTTTCAAAATATACAATCAAATGAAACACAATACCCCATCAGCCAGTCCATTACCAAAAAAGTACAGCATCAAAATCTATCAAAATAACTTACGCGCACAGGAAAAGGGGTGGGAGGTGGGCAGAAGGGTGTGGGAGGTGGGTAAAGGGGCGTGGGAGGTGGGTAAAGGGGCGTGGGAGGTGGGCAGAAGGGTTGTGGGGGTGGGGTTGTGGGTGGGCAGGTGGGATGGCAGTAGGGGTGCTGAGGGCTGGCAGTAGGTTTGCCTGGGGTGTGGGAGGTGAGCAGGTGGGTTGTGGGGGTGGGGTTGTGGGTGGGCAGGTGGGATGGCAGTAGGGGTGCTGAGGGCTGGCAGTAGGTTTGCCTGGGGTGGGGTGGCATTGGCTGGGATTGCTGGGGGATGGCAGTAGGTATTGTTTGTTTTTTAAAAAAAGTTTGGTAAATGGACTACGGTTTTCGACATAAATCGTAGCCCTTCTAATTTGAAGGGTTGCGGTTTATGAACAAAAATAAGCATTTTGATAATGAAGGGCTGCGATTTTTTATTAAATCGCAACCCTTTTAAAACTGAAGGCTGCGATTTTTTACCCAAAACTGCAGCCCTTCAAACATTGAAGGGTTGCGGTAAAAAACTACAGCCCTTCTTTTTTGCTGAAGGACTGCTGGCCAAAAACGCCAACCCTTAGGATTGTTTTGACTGCAGTCTTTGTATATTTTCCCACTAAAAACAAGACTATGATTCAAATTCCTAAGAAGATTTCATACGTAGCCAAAGTATGACATACATGAAACATCCCTTCACTTAAAACCACATACTTAAGAATTTAAGATAGATAAGAGGTTGGTATATATAGTTCTACTTGTGGATAACTATGCTGATAAATGATTTTGGTTCAAATTATAGTGAATTTCTTGATTATTTTTCCTTACCTGACACAGGTTGTTTGCTTAAAAAATGCTTCAAAAATGGAATCTCTTAGACTTTAGATTCACCACATTAGCTACACACTTAGGCTTGTGTGCCTATAAGGTTTATCTAGAGACTAACCTAACCTAACCTAACCTAACCCTACATTACGAGACCACCATTGGGTAAGTGTCGTTGCTTGACCATATTGTTCAGGACATTCTTTGGGATTATCCGACCAAATATTTTTCACTCCATATCCTCATGGGCGGATCTTTTCAGGGGCATGCCTGGCCTTTAAAAGATTTTGGAAGAAAAATTTAATGCAACTTGTTATTATATTGTCCAAAAAAGCCCAAAACAGTAATAACTTGTTTTGTTGGCGTGTTTACTCCTCACTGCACCATTGGGCCTTGATTCTGTGAAGGGGGAAAAAGAATTAAGGACGCGGGACCCACATATTTTGGGAAAGGACTTCTGAATTTATGATGATGTTTTGCAATCACGTGCTAAAGGCTTTGAGCCTATTCCTTATCGTTTTTTTAAAAAGTTTTTTAAGGGCTTTCTTTTCTATTGCAGTAATTGCTTTTTTTTTTTCATCTGTATCCAATTTGTCTTGTACTACATTTGTTTACCTTGTGTTATTTTATGTTCTGAACTTTTTTCTTTTTTAATTTTATCTTGTTGTAAAGTTAAAATTTATTTTAAAATTAACTAAACATCATAAATCTATAAATAACGTATTATCGTATTTGTGTCTAACTTAAAACGGAAAATTGCATAATATTAATTTAATAAGTCATACACAAAGTTGACAATGATAGGCACTTGGTAGTATTACTTACTATGTATAAAAATTAATTAATATCTTAGTTTATTTGAAATTTTTATGTAGTATTTCCTTGTTCTTTTTCCTTTGCAATAATTGAATTTTTTTACACTATTCACTCACCACCCTTGATATATTATGATGTTTACACAAGGAAAAATATAGTCATATAGGATCTTGTTGTATTCGTCTCCCTATATACATTCAGAATATCAATTTTTTGATAACTTTTACTAAAAAGAAACTAAGATATTAATAGTTCAAATTCTGCATTATAGTTTTAGATTGTCAAATATAGTACTCTAACGTTCTTTCGGCCCCCAATAGCAAAAATTTCAAAATCCACCAGCATATTCCTAGTAGAACATGCAACTTTTGAGCTTTCGGGTTAATATACGCACTCCTAATGTGATTTGGCGTGGCTTAAGCTATTGTGCACAATACACCCATCATATAAAGACAGCTTATTTTGATAGAGGGATTTAGAGGGGAAGGAAGAGAAAAGAAAAAGGTAGATTCATTTTGCTTGTTTGGATACAACATGAGAGACTTGAAGACGTGCCCACCTTCATAGGAAACTTTTGGAAGGTAAATGCAACCCTAGACTTCTCTCCTCTTCCTTTCCTCTCCCTTCTCTTTCCAAACAAAGTGTTACACAATCTTGTTTAAAAAAAGTGTTATACAAGCATATTTAGGCCAAAAGAACAAGCCTACCTTAAAGCATTTGATATCAAAATAGTATGAGCTCGTCACAAATTGATTGTAAATCACAAATTGATGGTAAGGTAAAGTAGCAAACTCAAAGAACTGTACCTCGAACATACAATACCAGCAAACTACTAACCCAATCTACATCAAACAATAAATGGAAGAAATTATGTTTATAATTTGAAGTTGAAAATATTGAGTAATTTTTTTATATATACCTCGGTTCTTACGTTCAAAAGACCAACATAATATGCGAGACTCAAATTTTACAAGTGCAACATAGGCCTCGTTTGGTTCACATGGGAAGTAATTTTTCATGGGAATTTACATTTCATGGGAAATTCTTTCCCATGTTAATTTCCTAGTAATTAGACAAAATTGTTTGATTGCCACCATAGGAAATTGCATTTCCTAGGAAATTACTCACCAAGGGGGAGCTTGGTGAGTGATTTCCCATGTTTTATGGGAAATTCTATTTCCCTTGGAATTTGTATTTCCTATGTTTCTCTCATTTCCCTCCAACCAAACACAACACCCATAATGTATTCCCTAGGAATTTGTATTTCCAAGGAAAATAGATTCCAACCAAACAACACCATAATATAGAGGGATTTAGAGGGAAATAAAGAGAAAAGAAAAAGGGGAAATTCATTCTGCTCATTCGGATACAACTAAGGGAATTAAAGACTTGACCACCTTCATTGGAAAGTTTTGGAAGGAAAATGCAATGACTTGACCGCCTTCATTGGAAAGTTTTGGAAGGACAATGCAATCCTGGACTTCTCTCCTCTTACTTTCGTCCCCTTCTCTTTCCAAACAAAGTAAAGGAACAAGCCTAACTTGAAGCATTTAATACCAAAACAGTATGAGCTCACCACAAATGGATGGTAAGGTAAAGTTGCACACTCGGAGAACTGTAACTCGAAATACAAGACCAAGAAACTACTAACCCAATTTACATCAAACAATAAATGGAAGAAATTATGTTTACAATTATAAAGTTGAAAATATTGAGTAATCTCTAGTTCTATATATATACCTGGGTTTTTATGTTCAGAAGACCAACATGATATGAGAGACTCAAAAATCAGAAGTGCCAATGAAAATCAAGCCGAGGGAAGGATGTCCAAGGCAACTTCCTTCAAGGACGGCATAATTTCTTGCTGATTTACACAAACATACTTGTTTCCTATCCTTTTAAGAACCTGCCAAAGCCCGGGATAACATCTGCAGTATTATATATTTTCTGTTATTACTTCATTGATGCAAAATAAAGAAAAGTCAACCTCTTTGCAATTCAAAACTGCTGTTATAAATCAGCAACTACGCAGCTATAACGCAGTTTTTGGTAACAGACCTGAAAAGAGTGCCACCATTTCGCCCTTTGAAATTATGGATGTAATACACAGTTTCCATTTTTGGAAATAGTGTCTTGGTAAGTGCAGCCAATTTTGGATAAAAGAATGAGGGATAGTCTTGAGTTCATTCTTAAGGACAACAGTTGCAGTCATCAATTTTTATCAATGCAAAACAATGAAACATGGTAATCATTTCATGCATTCTAATGAATGGAATTACCATGAAAAGGAAATAGAAGAGCTAAGGCTTTGTTCTTTCACCTTAAATGGACAAAATAAGTTCGTTGAGGGCCAATAAGTTTGGATAAGGAAATTTCTATTCATATAAGATATATATAACCAAGTTCAACTTACAACTTATATAGTTCTAAATAATATTTTCTATGGGTCAATAAGTTCAGACAAGGAAAATATTAAGGGTTATAGAAAAGCAGAATACTTCCCATACAACCATTGCACCACATGGCAATATAAATTTCTCAAAAACCCGGAAAATAGGATTCATGAGAAAAGGAAATTACTTTAAAGTATTTTAATTGGTTGAGAAGGTTTAGTGGAACCACATAGGATCTGCAACGGCTGTTGGGAAAATTTGTGACCGAAAAGAACGAAAACTTACATTAAGTGAAGCGTGGACAAACTACTAATCAGTTAACAATGTGTGAATAAAGGATACATCCAGATCTTATTCGGTCCAGTTCTCCATTGAAAACAATCAATTTCCTAGAAGTGTTGGCGACTGCTTCTTTATAGAGTTCTTCCACAACAAGCATCTCTATATTCAAATAACCACAGCATAATCAGATCAACAGATTCATTAAATGTTGGAGGAAATGTGATGGAGGATTTACCATTGACATTAAAGTATGGGTAAGCAACAACGAAAAGTTCATCTTCTGGCCTTACACGGTCTGCCATTTTGACTTTTGTGCCAAAGCCAAAATCCTCCAAAAAGGATGGCTTAGTCAGGTAATCTAACTTTAATGAGACACCCTCAAAAGTGGAGTTTCTTGCAAACTTCACTTCACTGGCTTCGGGGAAAAACTGTAACAGAAGCAAAAGTTAAACTAGTTGACTCAAAGAATTACTCATACAGATATATATTAACTATCATGATTGTCATTCAATACAATGATAACCTTCCTTATAATTAAGCATAGAGCTGAGTGTCAGCAGACTAACAGTGTATAATTATCAATATATTTCTTGAAATTATTAAAGGCGAAGTTTGTATATGTATTCTACAAGACTACAACAATTAGTCTACTAGGACTGTTCAATACTATCTTTGCCTTTTATTCGATCCCGCAACTAACAGTGCATCTTTATTCATTTCATCAGCTCCAGATAGCTTACTCATCTACTATTAGTATTTTCAATAATCAATATTGAGCATAGATGATTATATACAAAAAAATTACAATCATATGCAATCACATTAGAATCTATATTTCGGGAAAAAAAGAGTTTCTAATCTATGTCATATATAAAAAAACATATTGATGGCCAAAAGGCGCACTGGAGACTGAAAAAAGAGAGCAAGAAGAACAACTAGAGAATGGAAGGAATAGTAGGCAAGCCCCTCTACAAGTTCAACTAGTTAAAGTAAGAAGCAGGCCGAAGAGATTCAGATTGTAAGCATCTACTTACTGAGATCCACAGTTCTTAAGTCTTAACTATTGGATAACTCATAACGTTATCCTCTAAGATAAAAAATAAATGTTTCTTCAGTCAACTGTCCTTTATTTACCTTATAGCTCACATATATTTCAACATTTCCAGAATCAGATATTTGGGACGCGTTTGTGAAATTTGCACATTGTTAGATAGTTGGTAAGTCCACAGGTGTTTAGCATGATTTGCACAACTTAAGAAAAACAGACTCCAATTCCTAAGAGGAGAAGACTTCATAAATTTATAAAGAAAGGTCCATACTATCCTGGTCCGAGCAGCTTTTTCTGGAGTTACAAGACGGTCACAGAACTCACGAATCAACTGCATGCTCTCAGTCATTTCTGTACCGCCTTCACCATCACCTGATCCAGAAATCACAAAATTATCACACCTAATACATTTAGAACGATCAATGAACTTTAGGACTAGGGAAGAGGAGTAAGGCAGCATTTATATAAAGCATGCATTTAGAACCTGGCACTGACTGTAATCCAGATGTTGGGAACTCAATCTCCTGCATAGCATTTCTGTTAGATACAGCTAGTCAGTTGCTTGGGCAAAAAAACCAGAGTGTAACAAGAATCTGCAGCACTAACCATCAATTGTATGTTGTCCTTCATCGCTAATTCAGTTGCTTCTTTCGCCTGTCAATTCACAACACAGAAGCAGACAGAGGGTGTGAAAAAGAGAAAGTTAAATCCCATAATGGTAACAAACTAGTGTTTCAATTCTCTGTCCCTTTTTCCCTTACCAAGTGTGACAT
Organism: Beta vulgaris subsp. vulgaris; assembly: GCF_026745355.1. Taxonomy (NCBI): domain Eukaryota; kingdom Viridiplantae; phylum Streptophyta; class Magnoliopsida; order Caryophyllales; family Amaranthaceae; genus Beta; species Beta vulgaris. The sequence goes on from NC_079206.1 coordinate 21,614,627, forward strand.
ACAAGTTTGAAAAGCTTTTTGTCTACTTTTCACTCTCCTTATTCTCTATACCCCCCCACCTCGTGATGTTACACTTGTCACGGAGCAGAGGGACTGAGGGAGTAACTTGTAAAACTACAGATTCTAGATCTTTGAAGAAAAACATGGCGACATAATTCCCTTGATATCTCCAATGAACCAAAAGACGCGGTTTATAGAGCAGCAATAAGCCTTGACGAAGTTGTACCAATAGCCATGCGCAAGACAAAGGACTTTCCTAAACTTATAACAAGAATTTGGACCATGTTAAGGCTATGTTCAGTTCACCTTATTTTTGCTTATTTCAGATCTAATCAGATCAGATCAGATCAGAAAAAATAAGTTCAGATCAGATCAGAAAAAATAAGTTCAGATCAGACCAGATCAGATCACATCACTTCAGATCAGATCATGCTTATATTTAAAAACTCATTATTACTATTAAATATCTTTCATTACATATTAGTAAAAATTATACTAATTGAATATTAATAAAATACTCATTGAGACGAATCAAACAAGATCCCACATGACTATATTTTTTCTTATATATTGAGAAAAATCTTAAAGATTCTCTCTAATTGTGAATAGTGTCAAAATTCTAAGTGAGAAAGATAAAAAATACAAATGGAGTATTATTATTTACTAGTACATTTGTTCAAAAGGATTATTATTGTTGTTGTTTGTACTTATTAATTATTAATATTGGTAATTATTATTAATCTTGTTGTTACCATTATAAATGTCATTGTTATCATTATATTAAGTTATTTTGTTGTTACTAAATAATAGAAAATTAAAAGTCATGTGTTGAGAACATAAGATTGACGCAAAAATAAGAAATATATATAATATGATAGCTCAAATCCATGACAACAAAACTACTAAGTTCGGATTACATTTCAAAATAAGCTAAGTGTGAGATACAAATTATAAATTTAGATTCGGTACACCTCTTCCTACCGAATTCCAAATCTCTCTAGCTATTTGAAGTTGCACGCTATTTATTTCTTTTATGCACAGATCATAGTTGTTTGTATATCTTATTTTATTTTATATGAAAAGAAAGAGTTAGAGTCTGTCGACTTCTCAAGTGTGAAACATTTTTTTAAAGGAAAGTGTGAAACATTGTATAAATACTCTTATAAATTAATTACTTGAGTTATATAATTATTTTTAGTAATAATAATTATTATTATGATTATAATTATTATTGTTGTTCTTATAATAATGATAATAATAATAATAATTATTATTATTAATAAAAGTTGTGTAAAAGTTGTAATAGAAATAAAATGATAATAATAGTAATACTATAAAGAAGATCTTATAATTTATTGCATAATAATGAATTACAAAGTAATAATATAATAGTAATAATATATTTTATAAAAGATAAGATCTTGTAAATCAGATTAGTTAGGATCAGATCAGAAAAGAAAAAATAAGTTCAGATCAGATTAGAGTAGTTCAGATCAGAAAATTTCAGGTGAACTAAACATAGCCTAAGTGCAAAGCTGGAAACTCCGGATACATAAGAATACGATGAGATAAGCCATCAATTGTAGTGTTGAACTAGTTGTCCATGAGGACAGAACTAGAAACCAGTTGATTCCGATTTTCTTACAAGAACTAAGATTAGGCTAAGAAAAAGAATATTTCCAATTGATTGCATTAACACTCTGAGATTGGCCTCAAAATCTTCTACCAAGCAGACCTTATTACCCTCACAATCCTGAGCTTTAAACTTGAGATCTAGCTAGCTCCCTAGTAAGAAACAATAGTTCAAGATAAAACATTTTTTTAGCCTTTAAACTGGTGCATAAGTTAAACAGTGTAAAGGGCTCTGCAGAATGGCGTAAGTTCAGAACTGTGGCAAAAGGCTCTAGTCTTTACACTAGTGAAGTATGGATTGTTTCTGAATGTTTTTCTGGAGTACAGAGAATTACAATTATTAGGACTTAGATGCACCCTTGGGTCTTGATGCTTCTGTAAAGGATGGAAAACACAATAACTTGATGTCAGCAATCATGTTCTTCGCTAATATTTTGTTGTACCACCCACAGCTTCTTGGACTAAACCAAGCATGTACAATACCTGGTTTCTCATATGCTCTGTGGTGAACAAGCTATCATATAATATTTCTAAATCAAAGATATAAGTCCTTTCCATTAATCCCAAGGAACTGAAATCTCACAAAGTAAGGAAATTTTGTTAAAACATTACATAGATCCGGACCTGTAATGAGTAAGCTGGAACCAATTCGGAGCTTACATTTTGTCTAGGGGTATACTGCAAGATCAGGGATCTTTTAGATGACGGTGACAAGCTGAGTCATCCGACAAGTCAAACCCATCATATGTTCCTTTCGCAATACAGTACTTAATCATATGCATATCACCTAGACCTCCTCATCCGGAAGCTACCGAAAAAGGGGACACCGTAAATCTTCAACCATAATTTGTTGGGGATGGGATCTTTCTGATTGTCCGCTTACTATCCTATATCAAGGATGGTGTTGAGGTCTTGAGCTACATAACTTTACTCAGCCACGCACTAGCATTCAATAGTGTCCCAAATCAATGCTTTTAGTGCCCCTCAAATCCCCAATGATACTTATGCCCTTAAGGTGTGGCAGTGGTGGACATTTTGCATGTGGAAACTCCAAGGACTCCTCAAGTCATCACTATGTTCTAGGCCAAGATAGAAGATCAGTCAAATTGTCTTTTTACTAAGGAGTTTAATTCAGTAAGGAAGCAATATAACTACATTCTCATGGACTTGAACATAAGAACCAAATCAAAGTTGATCGTTAAGACCTCATCTCTATGCTGTATCTCAATATAAAAGATGAGTTATATGGAGTCTATACTTCTTTTCTAAGGGTAAAAAAAGCAACATTAATAATCAGATTCTTGGTATATGAATGAGCTCATGAAATCTCCCTCTTTCTCACAAACTTTCTCAGATTGCCTTCGTGCTATCCTTGAAATTCACTTCGGTATAAGAAGGAAATAAGGAATTTGATACACCTAGGGATGTCAATGAGGGCGGGTATGATAGATACTCAGCCTCGCACCCGTCCAAGTTAGGTAGGGATAGGTAGGTATACGTAGAGGGGAGGATGGGGACGAGGAGGATAGAACTTGGACTAGTCATGTATAGCTTTGTTTGGTATCACATTGTTGTAGTCCTTTTGGCATTTTGGTAATTTCATAGGGTGGAGGTAATCATAGATAAGCTGGCTTCATCACAGCCAAGTTGATACCAACATTTTCACTTCAACTTGAACCAAATTTACTCTTACTTGGTAACAAAGCGAAAATTTTGGTACCAACTTGACTATGATTCGTACCAGCTTTCCTCTGATTTGGCACCTCCAACCTATAAAATTACCAATACGCCCTTGTTGGAGTCTTTTAACAATGAGTTACCAAGTCTTTCGCAGCCATGGATGATGGGATTCCGGAGTTTCTACAGATTTATCGCTTGTAAATCTGTTCGTTCTTGATCGAGATTAGCGCTTGCTTTTCTCCATATTTTCCGACTGCGTCAAATATCCACAGCAAAAATGCCACAAAAATAGTATTGTTTCTACATCTTTCTAATGAACCCAAAATGCAGCTCAATTCGAACAATATAAACCCAAAAAATAAAAATGAGTTCAGATTCCAAGAAATCAAAATTATGGTAAATAAATAACTCGAAAAAGAAAAAGGAGAGAATTACTTGACGGAGAAGCTCATAATAATCAGTCGGAAAGGGAGCATCGGAAAGCGAGAAATTATTAGAAGCATAAGTTACAAAACTTGGATAACAATACTTTTCTTTCAGCTTCAAATTACCAATTCCAATTTGCTGCCTGAATCTTAAAGCTCTGCTTTTGCAGCCATTGTTCGCCTGAAAAACTGGGTAATTTTGGACCTAATTATACAGCAAAGTTCAGTAGTATATTATAATACATTGTAGCGGAGAAAAATACAATACAGAGATTGAAGAATAAAATTTACTTTTTGTAGTGAGAAAGAAGGGATTGCGGTTATCATTTTGGCCCCGGATAACCGCATCCTAACTCCTGTTTATTATAGAGAAAGGTGGCGACCGGCGAGGGGTAACGGTCAAGATTCGATTATCAGCTCAAGCTTCAGTGGAGTGGAAGACAGCAATATATTTCACTTTGGTCTTTGTCTTTGTCTTTGTGGAGGATGATATGATAACTACTAGTCTTACATGCACGCAATGCGTGCGAACGCGTGATGACGAATAAAGTAGACAAAATAAAATTAATTAGATAGAAAAATTATCTTTACATTTTGTTTTCTTAAATAATTGATGTTGAGTTTAAATGTCCTACTTTCCCCCTTTTTTTATTCAAATGAAACAGCTAGTTATCCTCTTTCTATCTTTTTTCCTTTTTCTATTTTTTGGTGTCCCCCATGTGTTGCCTTATATAATAGAGATAGTATATTTCATGTTTCTAGAATTCTAGTGGAGTGGACTCAAGAGTAGAGTAGAGTATAGTAGAGTGGAGTGGAGTGGAGTTCTCTTTCTAAAGAAGGATTTTACTGAGGTTAACTCTTTTTTTTTTGTATTGGGAAAGAAAAAATATTATTAATGATAAATTATATGACATTAACAATTATAATTGAGATACGATTATAACCAATTTCACAATTAAACCTACTAATTTTAAGTATATATATTTCGATGTTTTGTATCATTTTTAAGTGGAGGCCTTTACAGTTTCACAATATGATGATCCTCTCATTTATTACCACCAGTAAAACTCGTACAAAGATGAGAAGCAACTCACTAAAAAGGGGAGAATACTCACATAAAGAGAAAAGTCTAATTCTGAATAAATGTAATTCGTCCAATACTGTGACCACTGATGGACGAATTGAATCCGTAATTTACTCCAACACTTGCTCAATTTCTCAAGTGCTGAAGTTACCCGTTCTTGACTATAGAAGTGTTTCACTTAAACAGGACTTCTGATGATTATTCGGCCATTGATTTTTGGACGAATTTCATTTTCATAAATTTACAAATGTTGGTGTTGTTCGTCTGATAATTGATAGAATAACCAGCAAATACGTATTGCCTATGTGCTTTTTAAGCTAGGTATCAAGCCGTTCGGGGTAACCCGTCCAGGATCATGGACTGACCATTACCTTAGTTGAGGATATTCAAATAGCAATTCATCCTAATTTTTTTGTTTGCGATTGCTGTTTTCACTGATTCTTGGACGGATTCAACTTTAGTCAAAACCTTGAATCACTATGTCTTAGCTCTCCTCCCCCCCCCCCCCCGCCCCACCCTTTCTTGGATGAAGTGTATACTACTTTGAATCCTCTTTGTTCCAAGAAGGAAAACAGTCATGATTAATAGTGATTTTTGAAGAACAAAGCATTCAGGGGACCGATAGCCCTGCCTACTTTGTTCATTTGTAATAACTTGTTCCTTTACTAAGGTGGTTATTACCTGGGTGGCTGTATGGTTGAAAGTAAGATCCCTTTACTAAGGTTTCTTACTGGCTGTCTTCCTTTAGGACATTGATGTTACTCTTTCTATAGTTTTATCAATTGAATGTCATTCGTCATGTGACAAACCTTAAAGATCTGTAACATGTTTGGCTGGTCTCCATGTAGAAGCACTGCGCGTCAAGGAAATTTTCATTGTTTTACTCATATTGTCGACGTTTTTGTTTTTTTTTACTTTGTTACTTAGTTAGAATTACTTATTTAGACCACTAGTAAAATAATTGCTTATTTCTGCGGTGATATTGATGCGGTTTTACCCATACGCAGCAATATATAACGTAAAAAGAAAAGGAAAAATATAAAATAACAATATTGCTGCGGTTTTGGCTGAAAATCGCAGCAATATAGTTTGAACGAAATTTTTTTGAAAATTTTTGACTATTTGACCAAACATATTGTTGCGGTTTCTGACAAAAACCGCAGCAATATATTAAAATAATATAAAAACTTATTATTTGTACCTATTGATGCGGTTCCTAAAAAAAACCGCAGCAACAGGCTTTTAAAATTAATATTAAAACACTATCTTCCCTCCTATCTCTCCTCTCATGCAGCCATCTTCAGTTCTCTCTCTCTCCTCTCACGATGTGCTCTTCAGTTCTTCCTCTCTTCCTCTCTCCTCTCACGCACCTCTTGACCTCTTCAGTTCTCTCTCTCCTCCTCTCCTCAGTTTCACGCACCCTCTCATCCTCTCGCGAGGCTTCAACCGCCAGATTCGGCCGCTCGACAGTTCCATGGTTGGCTTGATTCAACGGCGTAAGTTTAGTCGCAGACCCTTGGCCGTTCGACGACGTAATTTCGCTCGCAGGCCGTTCGACGGTGTAATTTCGCTCGCAACCGTTCGACGTGGCTCGCCATATTCGTCCGCTCGCATGCTGTTCGACGTGGCTTGCCACATTCGGCCGTCTACCAGTTTGTGAGTCGTCGTCTTCTGTGGTCTTCCAGTTCGTTGGTCTTCTTCTAGTTCGTTCAGCATTTTGTAATGGTGGTTGTATTATTTTTTTTTGTAATTATTTGTATACGAAATTACAACTTATGAATAATATGATTGTTGTTGTATTATTTTCAGATCTAGTATTTTATGTATTATTTTATTATATTATAGTTGTAGACTGTAGTATATATTTTTTTTTATATTCTTTTTTGTTATAATTTTTTTTCAAATATGTCTTTTTGTATTTTTTTATGTTTTTGAATTTTGTATTATATTCTTTTGTCATTAGTTTCAATCAACAGTGTTTTATTTTCTTTTAGCCTTTTTGTCTTTGTTGACCCTTGAGTTTTGAAGATGATCTAACCACAAGAGACATAGTATATTTTATTTATGTTGTTGCAAGGTAATTCATGCTCGAGCTAAGAGAAGACTTGATTGAAGATTAAAGCGGAGAATTAATCAAGATCGAAGTAAATATGTTCGAGAAATGAAGAATCAAGCATGGAATGAAGATTAGAATACATTAGGGTATTTATTAATCTTCTTGTTAAGGTAGAGTAAAAGCTTTATTAAGTTCGTGGTGAATTCTCAAAGGAACTTGGTTCTGTTCCCATGAAAGGAACAGAACTGGCACTATAGGAACAAGGCTTAGGAACAAGACTTAATAATTAGGGAACAAGACTTAAAACTAATTTAGGAACTACTAAGTGACTAATATTGTGCGCCTAAGATAATTGTGTGCCCAATATAGTTGTTAGAGTTTTTAGGGATATTTTGACTAAGATCCATTTTTTAGGAAGTTAGTTTAAGTTTGTTAGGAAAAGATTTTAAAAAGATTTTCTGATTTTAAAATAACTGATTTTCAAATATTATCTTTTTAAAATATATAATTTATCTTTTATATTTTATTTAAAAGATTTAGTTTTCGAAAAAATATATTATTTCCGGTTTTCAAAATGTTTCGGATTTTTTGAAATATAAAAACTGTTTTCCGGTTTTATAAAAGATTTTGAAAAAGATATTTTTCCTAAAAACTAGCTAAAGGATTTTATTTATTTATTTCCTAAAATCTAGATTACACGCCTAAGATTTACTGCTACACGTTTATGTAGTTAGTGGATTTAGTGGCTTGAGTTAATTATCCTCCAAGTATTTAATTAAATTAAATAAGACTAATTATTCTGCAAGTTCGCAAAAACCACGTAATATGTTACTGCTTCTATGAAGTGAAGTAATGGATTAGTGGATGCTTTACATGACATGGAATAATTAATTTAATTTAATTAATTAATTAAACATCATGGAGAACATGTGATATGGTCTAAGTTAGTGGAAATCATGTCTTGTCTTAATTGTCTATAAATAGGCGCCTAATTCATTTGAGTAAAATTGTGTCTGACTTTTATTAGTCACACCAAAGTGTGTCTGACTTTTATTAGCCACACCAAAGTGTGTCTGACTTAGTTAATTTGTTCTAAGTTATCTAAAGTGTCAGTGCCTTTTCTTTAGAGAATTCATACTTACATTAATCGAGTTTTTATTACTCTTCCATTGTTTTACAAAGTGTATTTTTGAGAAAAAGGGTTTGAGTGAACTCTTGTAAGTGTGAGAAAGCTTTGAGTGAAGCAAGAGAAAGAGAAAGAGAAAGGAACTTCTAGTGAAGTTTGAGAGAAAACGTCAGTTGTTGGAACTTGTCGTTGGGAACTTGAGTTGAGTGACTTAAGTTGAGAATCGAGAGAATAGTAATAGGTTGTTAATCAGAGTTGTTTTGGCCTATTATAGTGGAAAGTTGTTTAAAATCCCTTGTGGTCGAGGTTGTTTCTTCCTACTAGGCCTAGGAAGTTTTTCCTCGTAAAATCTCTCTCTCGTGTTCCCATTGTTTGTTCCCAAGTTTACTTTTAATTCCGCAAAAAGTAGTGCTTATTCTCTCACTATAATTCACCCCCCCTCTTATAGTGCTCATATTATACAGCAGTCTTCAAATTTGATGGCAAAATGCAAAAAAAAAAAAAAAAAATTACCTGTACCAGTACATATTGCTGCGGTTTTGGCTAGGAACCGCAACAATATGTGTAATATATTGCTGCGCTTTTGGCCTTTAAATTTGATATAAAATAAATATATTGCTGCGGTTTTACCTAGAAACGCAGCAATATGTTCAAATATTGTTGCGGTTTAAAACCGCAGCAATATATTAATTACCTATTGCTGCCCCATTAATTGCTGCGCGCCCAAAACCGCAGCAATATGCCACTTTATGACCGCAACAATAAGCATTTATTCTACTGGCATGCCCCTGAGTAAAGAACGTTAAGTAACAAGTAAAGAAACAAATATAGGGAGAAAGTAGAATTATATTATATGAATTTTCTTGCCTAATCACCAACGTACATGTATACATGTCTACTTTTTCATTGTTGTGCCACAACACTTTCATTAGAATTTAACAAGACTTCCTTAATTAACTCAGATGTGATACTTTTTCATGGTATTAGAGTTCCAAGTTCACGGAATAGGACCACCATCGATCCATGGCTTGAATACGAAAGGTACCACTTCGAACTTCTTGGATGATTTGATAGGGTCCTTCACAATTTGGTGTTAGTTTGCCCAACTCTTTGGCTCTGGCGACAACCTCCATCTTCCTTAGGATCATGTCCCCTACTTTGAGTGGTCGTTTGACGACTCTCTTTTTAAAGTCTCGAGCCATTCGGAGTTTATATAGCTGCATTCTTAAAAATGCATTACCAATGATCTCTGGTACCTGATCCAAAGTCGTGCGTCGGGCAGCCCAATTGGCCTCTTCTGAGTATAACATGATTCTTATAGTAGGTTCCTCTATCTCGATGGGCAAGACAACTTCAGATTCATCGACAAACATGAACGGGGTTTCTCCAGTTGAATTCTTGGCCTGGACCATAACACCAATTGTGATTCCTCCACCCTTAAGCCTTTAACATTGTCTAGTTCCTTTTTAATGCTGTTTGACAAGATTTTGTTGAACGCTTCTACTTGCCCATTTTCCTGTGGATGAGCTACGACCGCGAAGTGAGCCTTGATTTCTCCCTCAGGCAACCAGTCTTTGAGTTTTGAAGTCTCAAATTGTGGTCCATTGTCGAAGACGATGGACTGAGGCATACCAAATCTTGTTATGATGTTTTTCCAAATGAAGCCTTTGACATCATTAGTAGTGATTCCCCGCATTGCTTCAGCTTCAACCCATTTAGTGAAGTAGTCCATAACTACAATCATGAACTTTTTTTGACCGACCGCAATGGGAAACGGTCCCAGAATGTTCATGCCCCATTTGGCAAAATGAAGTGCGAACAAGATTGGAGTCAAATAGTTGTATGACTTTTGGTGTATGTTACCATGCTTCTGACAACTATCACATTTTTTGGCATAGACAAGGGCGTCCTCCTTTAAGGTGGGCCAATAATACCTAGTCCTCAAAGCTTTTTTCCCAAATGCTCTTCCTCCTATTTGAGAAGCACATGCTCCCTCATGAAGCTCCTTTATTACCTCTAATCCATCTTCAATAGTAATGCACTTGAGAAGAGGACGGTTGAATGCCTTCTTGTATAGTGTCTCATCCTATAGCTCAAACCACTTATCTCTGGCCTTGACATACTTAGCCTCCACGTGATCGGAAGGTAGAAGACCTGTCTTCTTGAACTCTATAATAGGTTCCATCCAGACTTGTCCTCTGCTGAGGAACATGACCTGCTTTTGATCAATGTTTTTCTTTGAATTTACTTCCCATAATATTGTTCTTGGAGCATCACCCTCGGCCAAGCTAGCCAACTTTGAGAGAGCATTAGCCTGGTGATTTTCTGATATCAGAACTTGGTCGAGAACGAATCTTTTTAAGGATTCGACCTATTCTTTGATCAGGCGCATATATTTTCTCATAGATGCCTCTTTTCATTCAAAATCCCTATTAACCTAGCTGACGACTAGCAGAGAATCTGACATGGCTTCAATCTCTGATGCCCCGGCCGCCTTGCACATTGTTATGCCATCTAAAAGCGCTTCATACTCTGCTTCATTGTTGGATGCTTGAAATTGAATTCTGAGTGCATATTCAAACTTATATCCTTATGGAGATTGGCAAATTATCCCTCCACCACATCCATTAACGGTAGAAGAGCCATCTACCATAAGCGTCCATTGCTTCTTTCCTTCAGCTGGATCTTTTATAGGTTCTATAGCTGGCCGGATAAGCTCAACTATGAAATCGGCCAAAGCTTGCCCTTTGATCGCCTTTTTAGGCTCAAATGTCAGGTCAAAGATGTTCAATTCTACTGCACATTTGATCATTCACCCTGAGGCGTCAATCTTTTGCAGAACTTGTTTTAGAGGTTGGTCAGTATAGACTAGTATATTGTGGGACAAAAAGTACGACCATAAGGAGTGCCAAGCCAAACTTCTACGCCATTGAATATCGACATTCCGTATCCTTTAGCACATGACTCATAAAATACAGGAGAACTTTCACTGATTCTCTTTCGGCCAATAGCACCGCACTCGCAGCTTGAGGCGAGACGACCAAGTATACAAACAATTTTTCCCCCTCGGCTGGACTGACCAACCGTGGTAGTTAACGGAGGTGATGTTTTACTTGCTGAAGCGCTTTCTCAGCTTCATCTATCCATTCGAATTTTACTTTTTTCTTAATGGTCGAAAAGAAGTGATGACATATATCCCCTGACTTAGACAAGAACCGTCCTAGAGCTGATAAGCACCCTGTGAGCCACTGAACTTCCTTGATCTTGGACGGTGATGTCATGTTTAGATTTGCTTGAATTTTCTCAAGATTGGCCTCTATCCCCCTTTGGTAGACAAAAAATCCAAAGAATTTTCCAGCTACTACTGCGAAGACACATTTTTGGGGATTCAACTTCAATTTATACTTTCGAAGAGTATCAAAAGTCTCCCTGTGATCGCCAATGTGACCTTGCTCCTCTCGGATTTAGACAATCATATCATCAATGTAGGCCTCCATATTACGCCCTACGTGTGGCTGAAAAACAGTGTTAATTAGCCACTAGAAGGTAGCTGGTGCATTACAGAGGCCGAGCAACATTCTCAGCCAACCGTAAAGTCCTTTTTCCGTGATGAATGATGTTTTGTCTTAATATTCTAGCCACATGGGGATTTGGTGGAATCTCGAGTAAGCATCCATGAAACTCAGCAAGGCGTGACCGGCCGTGGAATCTACTAACCGATCTATTTTAGGTAAAGGGAAGCTATCCTTAGGACAAGCTTTGTTAAGATTCGGACCAAGGTATCTTTTCTTTTGACGGACTGGTTTTAGACTTGGATCTACATTCAATGCATGAACAGCCACTTCAGGATCAATTCTTGGTATTTCTTCAACATTATACAAAGACATCCTCAAACTCCTTCATCAGTCCTACTAACTCGTCCTTCTATCTCGGAGCCAGAACAGATCCAATCTTCAGCGTCCTCTCTGGATGTTTATCGTCTAACAGGCACTTCTACAGGCTCTAGACGTTCAAGTACAACGCCCATGATAGCCATAACTTCCTCTGACGAAGGTGTTTCCTCTTTGATAGACATGTATTTCCTTTTCTTGCTCGGCACTAGACTGGACAACTTGCTTGTCGGAGCAACCTGCGTCTGAGGTCTTTCAACAATCGATCTCAGAGCGTCCACTTGGCCTTTTACATACTCGACCGCCTTGCTTTCAACAGTTGTCTTTGCCTGATCTGGTTTCTCTCCTTTCCATGATGAGGGCTTCAGAGTGGTGAGATAACATTCTATGGCCGCCTGCTGATCTCCATATAAAGATCCAATTTTACCCCCATCACACTCAAACTTCATCAACATGAGATGGGTGATAATTACAACCTTGATATGGTCTAATGTTGGTCGTCCGAGAATGACATTGTAGGACGTCAAATCTCTGATGACCAGGAACTTCACAAACAATACTCTAGAAACCTCTTTTTCTCCAATCCGGACTGGCAATGTAACTGTTCCCATTGGGTGGATGATTCCTCCCCCAAACTAGATTATTGGATGATGGACTAGGACTAAGTTGCCTTCGTCGAATTTTAACCTTGACAAACAATCAGCGCTTATGATGTATGTTAAACTTCTGGTGCATACTCTCAAATTTGTTATCTTCATCTCCACTACCAAGGGATCATCATAAGGAGTTCTCAATTTTCTCCGATCCAATTCACTGACTACCACTTTAGGGAATGGGTCAGTCTCTGCCTGATTGGTTAGCAAGACCTGGCCGAGTTCTCTAAGATAGTTCTTATGCTCCCTATTGGTCGGTCCCCCAGCAGCAAATCCTCCTGATATAACAAGAACCACATTCTCATCGGTACTTTCACTTTCCTTCTTTCTGTTTTGGCGATCATCTTTCTTCTGGTATTCTCTCCCTCCTCGGGGCAAGTATCAATTCTTCTTTCCTTTCCAAGCTAAATCCTCCAAAGCTCTCTTCAAATGTTTACATTCGTTCGTTTCATGGCCACAATCCTTGTGAAAGTGATAATACTTGCTCTTATCCATATTTCTATAGGGAGTCTTTACACTAGTAGAATAATTACTTATTGCTGCGGTAATATTGTTGCGGTTTTACCCATACACAGCAATATATCACGTAAAAAGAAAAGAAAAATATAAAATAACCATATTGCTGCAATTTCTACGGGATTTATGGTGATTGGAGGGAGTTTTGTTTTCCTATAACTTCCAAATTTATGATGGAGGTTACAAATCTTGGTTTAATCTCCTAACTTATGGTGAAGGTTACAAGCTTTTAATTTTTGAAAGTTAAGTACTACCTATTCTACTCCTATAAATACCCCATACCTTAAGCCATCTTTTCCACACAAAAACTTTGAAGAATCCATAATCTCTTACTTCAAAGTTCTTCTTTCTCTTCCGATCTATTATAGTTTTATATTTCTTATTCATGTTTCAATTTTCTATGGTTTAAGAAAAATATTTTCATATTTTACTCAAAAATATTATGTTCATGATAGGTCATTCATGTCTAAATTCATGATTTAAGTTCATGTGGTAAATTACTTATTGGTTGGTTATGAGAAAGCTCAAGTATAAGAACTAGTGAAGATACTAGTATACTTTGTGCAAGATCAAGGTACGTTATGTAGCTAGATCTTTTAAATATGTTTTATGTGAAGTTGTTTATTGATTTAATGGTTCAATTGGTTTAGAAATTTGGTTTGAAATGATTACAATATTTTACTATTCACTCTTGGAAGTGAAAAGAATGAATGATTTTATCAATCATTTTTATATAGAAGTTTTGTTATCCTTTTTGGAAAATTAATTATTTTTACAAGGAAAGGTTGATTGGTTTTTATGAACTTTGAATGTTCAAAAAGTTGTTTATGAGGAAAGGAGGTTTATTCATGACTTACAAGTCATATTATCATTATTTCCGCTTGATTAATATCAAGAGATTCAAAGTCCACTTGTTGGCAATTATAGTTACCCCTTAATATAGCTCTGTGATGGGATGACTAGCTTGGGGTGTGCACACTTAGCAAAATAGAGGGGAGATAAGAAGAGGAATTGTTTTCAGAATTATTTTTAATCCAAGTGGTTTGGAAAGAGTTTGTTCTTAAAAGGCTATTCTTGAATTATTATTTAAGTGTTTGGAAAGAGTTTGTTCTTAAAATGTTATTCTTGAATTATTATTAAGTGTTTGAAAATAGTTATTCTTAAAGAGTTATTCTTGAATTATTGGTGATGGAGTTTTCGAAACGAAAAATTGTTACGAACTAACAAATGTGTTACTTATCTAGTACATTTCGTACTCAGTTTTATACTGACACGCATTTTCTTTTTCCTATTTGGCTTTGCCCTGTTTACCTTTTTGGTAAGCAGATTTGCAGGTGAATTTTGAATGTGCATGGGAGCATACTAGGAAGGGATCTTCACCTAGATTAGAGTGTTTCATTTATTTGTTTTGAGACTATTTACTTTTATTAATAAAGAAGTATTATTATTTTTGGTTAAAGTCTTCCGCCGCAAGTTATTTTGGTTAGTTAGTAGTTGGTTGCCGAAAGAGTGTTAGTCACGTGGCGGTAATACACCTAAATTACTCAAATATTATTTATAAATTATTTATTTAAAAGTGAGTAATTTGGGGTGTACAAAGTGGTATCAGTTTTTCAGGTCTTGAAAAGATAAAAGTTGAACTTTAAAATTGATGGTAGACATAAGATGGGAATATAGAGTTTCGCATTTGCATTCTAAATTGTTTTTGTTAAGTTATATTTTTTTCTTTTGACGATTTGTATAGATGCATCTTGCTAGTCCACAAAAAGTATATATATATTTATATATTTTATTTTTGGAAAGATGAAGGGTGTAGATATGTTGGGGTGTCAAGCTCTGTCTAGGATTAGGAAGGCTCTCCCCGACGCTGTGGGTAACTTCCTTACCTGGGAGTTATAATCACCTTGGCTATTCTATATCTTGAAATCAAGTACACTTTAAAATTTTTGAAATAAATATTTTAAGCCATAGTGGTGCATCTAGTACAAATCTTAAATATATTTTTTATTATAATATTAGTATTACTTTTATGATATTCTTGTAATATTTCAATTCTTTGTGTTTTATATGATGTTGTTGGAAGTTGAAGGAAAAAGTTTATGTTATTCCCTATATATGGGATAACAAGGAGTTGATGTATTGGTGAGCAAATAGTAGTACTATATGGATCTTTTTTTTACCTCTCGAAAATACTCAGGCCAGTTTGATTATATGGCCATTGATGAGCTGGAGAATGTTATTAAGATAGACTATGTACCAGAGTTTGAAGTCTTCAGTAACCTAGACATGTATAGTTTTGTTTTGGCCATGAAGCCTAATTGTCTTAAAATATTTTGAGTACACTTAAATATTTAGTAGTTGTTATGTATAAGGCAAATATTTGCCATGATATATAAAGTATGTGATTGCTATGTTTTGAACTAGTTATATTTACATGTTTATTGAATTCTTTGGTAGTTACACAGATGTTCTATGAATGTTTGTTGAGATTTATCCTCAAACCACTTATATCTAGCAGAATGCAGAAAAAGGAGGGAGTATAAGTTCTATGGTTAGTAGGCTAGAAAGATAACTGAAAACATCACTCAGGTGATAGTATAAGAAGTCAAGCAGAGTAGACAATAGTTTTGTGAGGTCTTTAAGAGGGTAGCAGTTGTCAAACCTCGACTTATCCGGAAAAGAGGACCCACTAGCTTAGAAAACTGTCGAGAATTCGATAATATTTTTATGCCATAGTGTGCCCTGAAAACCTTAGAGTTAATAAATGTTGTTTATTATTTGAGAGATGCGGTAGACCTATGGTAGAAACAAAGAAAAGATGATCTTTTATCCGGACTTTAGGTGGAACAAGTTTAAAGAGGCCTTCAAGACTAAGTTCTATCCTCCGTACTTAATTAAGGAAGCAAAAGGCTATGAAGTTCACCAATCTGAGGATGAGGACTATGTCTGTTAATGAGTATTATAGCAAATTTTTGGGGTTAATGAGGTTCACACCTGAGATACTACCATCTGAGACTTTGAAGGCCCAAAGGTTTGAGCAAGGGTTAACCTTAACTCTCCAAAGTAAGTGGAGGAGTAACTTTTGAGACTCTTGATGAAATTTATGGTAGAGTGCTCACTTATATGGATTAAAGGAAGAGAGCTTGAAGGACTTCCTCTGGGAAAAGAGGAAGTATACAACAATGGGAACCAACAAATGAGATAAGAAGCCTAAGCCAATGGTGGATTTAAACTGAGAAAGACAATAGGTACCTAGTCGAAGCCTAATGGGAACCAAGGTAATGGGAAGAAAGTGAGGAACTTTTTCTGCAAAAGGTGTGATAAGAATACACTGGAAAGATTGTCAAGGCAACTTGGTGACATGCCATTATTGTCAGAAATTGGGACACCGTGAGTAGGAGTCTTTAAAAAGCTGGTGGAGAACCTGCATCAAACCTGACCCGAGTAGTAAGGCCTCAGAATGACAAAAGTTAGCTCTTTCCAATGCTGGTGTTAAACAGGGATGGGGAATCAGTCTAAAGGCAGAGTTTTCATCATGAACCGCCGTGAGGCTCAGAATGTTTCTGAGGTAGTAGTTGGAACCTTTTTCATTAATTCCTTGTCTGTCAAAGTGTTATTTGATTCAGGAGCATCTCATTCATTTATTTCTAGCACTTTAGTAGAAAAGCTCCATTAAGCAGTCCAGTGTCTATTTCATTAAAATTCATTGCCATCAGGGAAAGTGTTTAATTGTACTAGGTTGCATAGTCAAGTACCTTTAATGATAGTAGGGGTGAACTTTCCATCCGACCTAGTTATGTTTGATTTGTCAGACCTTGATGTAGTTTGGGGATGGATTGGTTGGGAAGATTCAAGGCTCATATTGATTGTGAGGCCTAGAAGGTGTCCTTAGTCGGTCCCAAGAAAGAAAGGGTGACTTATAGGAAGCTTGGGAAGGAGAACAAAATGAAGATAGTGCCTGCGATGAGAATTCAATCTTATGTGAAGAAGGGGTGCCATTATTCTTATGTGGAGTTCAGAGGATTGAAAAGGAAGATGAGAATAGGGAGATCCCAGTCGTATCTGAGTTTCCTGATGTGTTCCTGAAGAGAAACCGGGTGTGCCACCGGTTAGGGATCTTGAGTTTATCGTAGACTTGATGCCAGGAATCAGACCTATTTCAAAGGCTCCGTATAGAATGACTCCAGCTGAGATGAAAGAGTTTTTAGTTGGAGGAGTTATTAGAAAAAGGGTATATAAGAACTAGTTCGTTTCCTAGGGGTGCACTTGTATTCTTCGTGAAAAAGAAGGATGGTAGTTTGAGGTTGTGCATTGATTAACGGGAGTTGAACAATGTGACGGATTAAGAATAAGTATCCGCTTCCGAGAATGATGATTTATTTGACCAGTTGAAAGGATCGGGAATTTTCTCGAAGATAGATTTGAGGTTTGGTTATCACCAATTGAGGATTGCTGAGGGTGATATTCCTAAGACTGCGTTTAGGACGCGGTATGTTCACTATGAGTTCACAGTGATGTCGTTTGGTCTAACTAACGCACCTGCAGTGTTCATGGATTTGATGCATAGGGTTTTCAGGCCATACTTGGATAAATATGTGGTTGTGTTTATAGATGATATTTTGATATATTCAAAGGATATGAGCTTTTATAAGCTGCATTTGAGGGAAGTTTTGTCGACCCTAAGAGAGCATAAGTTGTACGCCAAGCTCTCTAAGTGTGAGTTTTGTTTAGATGAGGTTGCATTTTTAGGACATGTTATCTCAAAGGAAGGAGTTTCGTTGGATCCTACTACGATTCAAGCGGTGCGCGAGTGGCCAACACCGAAGACGGTGTCTGATATAAGGAGTTTCCTTGGGCCAGCTGGTTACTATCGAAGATTTGTAAAGGATTTCTCAAAGATATCGAGACGAATGACTAGCCTTATGAAGAAAGAATGTAAGTTTGTCTCGACTCCGGAGTGTGAGGATGTTTTTCCGTCGTTAAAGGAAAGGTTGACTACAACACCTGTTTTGGCTCTACTTGATGAAAGTCAGCAGTATGATGTTTATAGTGATACTTCCAAATTTGGGTTAGGGTGTGTATTGATGCAGAACCGGAAGGTCATCGCTTATGCTTCTAGGCAGTTAAAACTATATGAGGTGAATTATCCAACCTATGATCTTGAATTAGTTGTAATAGTGTTTGCTTTGAAGATATAGCGACACTACTTGTATGGGGCAACGTGTAAGTTGTACACGAATCATAAGAGCCTAAAATATATTTTCACTCAGAAGGAGTTGAACATAAGGCAGAGGAGGTGGTTGGAGTTGATCAAGGATTATGATATGGAGATCCAGTATCATGAAGGGAAAGCTAATGTTGTTGCTGATGCATTGAGTCAAAAGTCGAGTCATTCAGCTAATGCAATGGTACTGCCAAGTCAGTTATGTGTCGAGTTTCAGAAAATTGGAGGTACTAGAAGAAGGCGGTGTTGAAGAATTGTTGGGTTCTTTGCCAGTTCAACCCTCAATCTATGATGTAATTAGGGAGGGTCAATCAAAGGATGAAAAGTTAGAAAAGATTCGAGAGAAGATCCAGGATGGTCAGTTATCAGATTTCCAGATAGTCGTGATGGAAGTATTCGGTTCAAGGCGAGGTGGTGTATACCAAGTAATAGCGAAGAGTTGAAGCGAAAATTAATTGAAGAAGCTCATAGCTCACCTTATTCATTATACCCAGGTGGTGATAAGTTGTATAAGGACATGAAGAAAACGTTCTGGTGGCCAAACATGAAGCGACATGTAGCAGAGTTCGTGGCTAAGTGTATCACATGCCAAAAGGTCAAGTTTGAGCACAAGAGGCCGTAAGGGAAGGTTCAACCTCTGGATATTCCGAGTTGGAAATGAGATTCTATATCAATGGATTTTGTGTCTGCATTACCAAGAACTAAGGCTGAAAATGATACAATTTGGGTAGTGGTAGATCGTTTAACTAAATCTGCAACTTTCACACCTATGAAGAATACTTAGTCGATGGATCAATTGGCTAAAGAATATGTGAAGTGGATGGTGAGATATCATGGTGTGCCTAAGGATATTGTTTCCGATCCTGATTCATGATTCTTGTCCAGCTTTTGGCAGAGTTTGTAGAAGGCTTTGGGTACTAATTTGTTAATGAGTACAACTTTTCATCCGACTACAGATGGGCAAAAAGAACACAATTCAGACTTCAGAAGATATGTTGCGATCTTGTGTTATGGAGTATCAGGGTTCGTGGGAGGATTTCTTGGATTTAATAGATTTTTCCTACAACAACAGTCATCATCCAAGTATTCGTATGGCTCCGTTTGAGGCTTTGTATGGTCGGAAGTGTAGAAGTCCAGTCTGCTGGAATGATATTAGTGAAACTGTTGTGCTTGGACCCGAGTTCCTCGAAAAGATGGTGAAGCAGGTGAAAGTGATTCAAGAAAAGATCAAAGCAACTCAAGATCGGCAAAAGAGTTATGCTGATTTGAAGCGAAGGGATGATGATTTTCAGGTTGGGAGAAGGTATTGTTGAAAATATCTCTAATGAAAGGGGTGATACAATTTGTGAAGAAGGGGAAGTTAAGCCCAAAGTATTGGGCCCTATGAGTTGTTAAAGAAGATCGAAAAAGTGGCATATAAGTTGGATTTGCCAAATGATTTAAGTCGAGTCCATGATGTTATCCATATATCTCAGTCAAGGAAGTATATATTCCGGATGTGTCTCATGTGCTGCAACCTGAGACCATTGAATTAGATGATACTTTGACTTACGAGGAAAGACTTGTAAGAATCCTTGATAGTAAAGTTAGAAGTACTCGGACTAAGGATGTAAGATTAGTCAAAGTTTCATGGTCAAACCATCAGATTGATGAAGCAACATGGGAAGTTAAAGCGGATATGCGCAAGAAATATCCGGCATTGTTTTTCGAGGTTAGTTATCGAGTTACGGGGTCGTAACTCCTTTTCAGGGGGGTAGAATGCAATAGAATTTTGCGCTTTATTGTAGTTATTGCATTTTAGGATATTATGCATTTTAGACATGAGCATTCTGAGTCATAAACTGCGATTTTGAATTTTAATCCGTTTTTGGAAAGTGATTATGACTTTTTATCTTTAGTTTCGAGGTCGAAACTTCTTTTAAGAGGGGTAAACCATAATACCCCATATTTTTAGTATTTATTTAAATAATTAAATATTTATTTTCCAAAATAAATATTTGAAGCAAAGGGTATTTTAGTATTTTATGTTTTAATTATTTTGGCGGGAATATGGTGCCAAAATTGGATTTGTTAAGCTTTTGGTATTAAATCCTAGTAAAAAAATTTCAGAAAACCAAATTTTTTTTTTTTTATGGGCCATATATTCCTACGGGATTTATGGTGATTGGAGGGAGTTTTGTTTTCCTATAACTTCCAAATTTATGATGGAGGTACAAATCTTGGTTTAATCTCCTAATTTATGGTGAAGGTTACAAACTATTTAATTTTTGAAATTAAGTACTACTATTCTACTCCTATAAATACCCCATACCTTAAGCCATCTTTTCCCACAAAAACTTTGAAGAATCCATATTCTCTTACTTAAAGTTCTTCTTTTCTTCCTATCTATTCTATTTTATATTTCTTATTATTCAAGTTTCAATTTTCTTTGGTTTAAGAAAAATATTTTCATATTTGTTACTCAAAAATATTATGTTCATGATAGGTCATTCATGTCTAAATTCATGATTTAAGTTCATGTGGTAAATTGACTTATTGGTTGGTTATGAGAAAGCTCAAGTATAAGAACTAGTGAAGATACTAGTATACTTTTGTGCAAGATCAAGGTACGTTATGTAGCTAGATCTTTTGAAATATGATTTTATGTGAAGTTGTTTATTGATTTAATGGTTGAATTGGTTTAAAAATTTGGTTTGAATGTTACAATATTTTATTATTCACTCTTGGAAGTGAAAAGAAGGAATGATTTTATCAATCATTTTTATATAGAGTTTGTTATCCTTTTTGGAAATTAAATATTTTTACAAGGAAAGGTTGATTGGTTTTTATGAACTTTGAATGTTCAAAAAGTTGTTTTGAGGAAAGGAGGTTTATTCATGACTTACAAGTCATATTATTATTATTTCCGCATTAATATCAAGAGATTCAAAGTCCACTTGATGGCAATTATAGTTACCCCTTGATATAGCTTCGTGATGGGATGACTAGCTTGAGAGGGTGTGCACACTTAGTAAAATAGAAGGGAGATAAGAAGAGGAAATGTTTTCAGAATTATTTTTAATCCAAATGGTTTGGAAAGAGTTTGTTCTTAAAAGGTTATTCTTGAATTATTATTCAAGTGTTTGGAAAGAGTTTGTTCTTAAAAGGTTATTCTTGAATTATTATTCAAGTGTTTGGAAAGACTTTGTTCTTAAAAGGTTATTCTTGAATTATTATTAAGTGTTTGAAAATAGTTAATTCTTAAAGAGTTATTCTTGAAATTTTGGTGATGAAGTTTTCGAAACGAAAAATTGTTACGAACTAACAAATGTGTTACTTATCTAGTACATTTCGTACTCAGTTTTATACTGACGCGTATTTCCTTTTTCCTATTTGGCTTTTCCCTGTTTACCTTTTTGTAAGCAGATTTGCAGGTGAATTTTGAATGTGCATGGGAGCATACTAGGAAGAGGATCTTCACCTAGATTAGAGTGTTTCATTTATTTTGAGTTTTGAGACAATATTTCCTTTTATTAATAAAGAAGTATTATTATTTTTGGTTAAAGTCTTCCGCCGCAAGTTATCTTGGTTAGTTAGTAGTTGGATGCCGAAAGCGTGTTAGTCACGTGGCGGTAATACTCCTGAATTACTCAAATATTATTTGTTAAATTATTTATTTAAAAGTGAGTAATTTGGGGGTGTTACAATAACAATAGCCGGAGGCCTATCCCTTCCTCGCGATGGCCTTTCGTCATCTACCGTATCCTCTACTCGAACTTTAAAGCTTCTGTTTCTAGCTACAATGGATGAGTGACAATCAATCATTGTTGCGTCCCCCCACATATGGTGCCAAATGTTACGTAGAGCTTTACTCGTGAATATATAGCTATTCCACAACAGGCTCTTCAAATGGAGACTTGTGCAACAATGCCCTAATCAAAAGATCCCAAACCTCAGCTTCGTTCCCGGACTTGCAAAAAGGGACCCACCCGGGAGGTTTGGGTGCTAGTTTCCCCTCCAAAACATAAGTCAGGTATCATGAGTAATAAGGGAAATATTAGAGAGAGAAAATTATGAAAGAGTAACAGTACGCTGCTTTGAAAAAACGTACATTTCTCCTGATCTCAAGGACTACTTATAGTGTTTGGAGTAAATACTGCACCTTGAGGTGACCCTAATTTAAGAGCACCTGATTGGCTAAGCAATGGAAACATGACACGTGATAGACAATGATTGGAGGGTACACATCATCCAATCTTGCATATGCAGGTGTCTTTTTCGGGCTTTGGGCCTAAGTACAAGCCAGGCCAAAAAGGTTGGGCTCGTATTTCCCTAAATTGGGATTTGTACGTCAACAATCTCCTGTTGGCCCTATACTTTCAGTAGCTGGTAAGGTAAGGCAGACAGTGACTGGAGGGTACACATCATCCAATCTTATGCAGGTGTCTTTTTCGGGCTCTAGGCCTAAGTACAAGCTAGAAAGGTGGGCTGGTACTTCCCTAAATTGGGATTTGTACTTCAACAATCTCCTTTTGCCCCTATACTTTTAGTAGCAGGTAAGGGACACGTGGTCGCTCCTGATGAATCCACGTGTTCCACTGAGAGCCGTCGATTTTTAGGCTACAACAAGTATCAGAAACATAATTAGCATTTAATAAACACTTTTAAAATATGGCTATTACATACTATCACCCTTATTAAAAGTTTTATCCTCAAACTTGGAAAACCAAAAATTTCAAACTCGTAAGATATCAGGCATCCAACCTCAATTCCACCATCAACTTTGTACCTTCACTTCAACTCAAAATCATAATCGACGAGCAAAGAAAACAAAAGGGGCAAAAAATTTCAACTTAGGATTTCAGTCATCTCATTGCAGAGATCTTGTTTGAAATTCATTTATTTAATCAAATCATACAATATTCTGAACATACACAAGGCATTACTACTTCACATAAATGGAATCATATAGCATACGCAAAAGCGCAAATACTTATATACTCAAGCTTCAACATTCCTAATTTATGATCATCGATTCTTAACCAGTAATAACCCAAATCGATTTCAAACTATCCAAGAATCTTTTGCCCTCGCTAAGTAGCCAACTAGGCATACGTTCGCAAGGTTGTTCTAATACCATCTTTAAACAACCCACTCTTCCGAGCTATTAGTGAAACACAATCAACAACCATAAACTAAAATTTAACTCTTAATTAAATAAAATCGCAGAGAAAAAATATCCATAAATACACCAATAATTAAACTAAATTCCC
Organism: Beta vulgaris subsp. vulgaris; assembly: GCF_026745355.1. NCBI lineage: Eukaryota > Viridiplantae > Streptophyta > Magnoliopsida > Caryophyllales > Amaranthaceae > Beta > Beta vulgaris. The sequence goes on from NC_079206.1 coordinate 21,638,165, forward strand.
AAAGTGATATAAAATGAAAATATCAATAGCTATTCTCCAATAAACTAACTAGATACAAACTTAATCCATAATCTACGACGACATCATAATCTCACTCCACTTCCTATTCCGAGCTCACAACACTAAACCTGCAAATTCAAGGAAGAAACACAAATAAATTTAATGAGTGGAAAGCTCGTAACCTTTACTTCAGTCCGTTATAAATATTTTATTTCAAATCATTTCTTTTCATTTCATCGATGGCATAGCTCATTCTCTTAAACAAATCAGTGATAAGTATAGGATTTGGACAAACGCCGTCTCCAAAGTTCATATGGAGCGTAGCCGACCATATCAGGTCAAAAGAGTAACCTTCTTCCACCCATACCTTGCACTCTTTCTATTTTCAGTTCATAAATTAGGCCAGCAAAACAGTTGTGTATTCATATTATCCAATAACATTTCCACAATCAACACATTCATAACTATGGCCATAGTCGAACTTACTTATCAAAAATTGAACATAGAGATCCACACAGAAGGGTATGAGTAATATATTTTTTTACTGAACATGAAAGTTACCTGAACCACAATCCAATCCAACAACACAATTTCCTTCATAACTCCGACTGATACTCCACTCCAAAATCATCCTCCAACAATCAACTCACAACAGTAACGATAATCAATAATCAATCTTAAGCTAATCTAAACTAGAAAACATAAACATAACCAATTACGAATTTAGAAATCCTCCACTTAACATCTAAATTTTCTTAATCCTCAATTCACAAGCATGATTCTATATTATCAAACTAAATAAAACCATAACTTAGCTCACAATCATATTAAACTAACAAAAACAAATTTCCAAACCATTTTGTAGATGAGCTTGATCTGATTCAATGAGGCTTCAATACCCAAACTAATAAACTACAAACTGAATTTATTTTGCGAAGAAATCAAGGAGAAACTTAGGTGCTATTAAAACTGATAACAACAACCACATCATCAACAACACAACACCAACAACAAGAACTATCATTCAAAGCATGTTTGCTTTAAGTGGTTTCAAGTCAATCAAAACTAACTCTTACATAAACATAAAAAAATCATTTAAACAAGATACTTTTTTGGCCACTAGTTGTTGGCCCGTGCGCTAGCGCGCACGGTCCCCCAAGGTAGCAAAATTTAATTATTAAAATTTAAGGAAATTTCAATTGGTAACTTTATAATTTTTCGGTTTCCCAATGATAACCCCTGTAGTTTTCAAATTCCCAAACATGACTTTGTATTCTTGTTGAGTTCCCAAACGTGACCTTTTCCGTTAAATTTCCGTCATATCTAATCGTTAATTCAATAAATCATATCGAAATGTTTGTGGAATTCAAATTGAGGGGCATCTAATTCTTTTGCAAATTTCGATCTCAAATTTGACTCATAAAGGGCTAAATTGACCCCCAAAATCTTGATCGGGCTATTTTTTTTGCTCACAAAATAATGCACGTAAAAGCGAAAAATTTGTGAAACGCAAATTATTTTGAAAAAAATGGCTCTGTCAAGGTTTAGGGGGGTCATTTGAGCTCTTTTTGGGTCAAATTTGAGGTCGGGATTTGCAAAAAAATGATCAATTCGCCTCAATTTGCAACCAATAAATATCTCAATTTGCATGCATTGGTTTAACAGTTAGATTTATCGGAAAAAGTCATAATTGAGAATCAACAAGAGTACAAGGTCATTTTTGGGAATCTGAAAATCACAGGATCACCATTGGAAAACCGAAAAACTACAAGGTTACAAATGGGAATTCCCTAAAATTTATAGTGTTATTATTTTGGACAGAATATCTTAATTATTTTAGTTAATGTAATATTTCCCTCATTCTTTAATAATTGCAACATGTAGCGATTGCGCATAGCACATATGCATATAAGCCTTGTTAGTGCAAGCCCCCTAAGGTAGCAAAAATGGTGGTGAATAACTAAATGCAAGTATTAGCAAAATTGATTTAAGCAAACCAAAGCATGGACTTGGTAATTAGGAAGATAAAGTAATTAGATAGCATAGCATAAATTCATATAACTCTTGTCAGTGCAAGCTATTTTTTGGTTACAAAACACGTGCAGGATTGTTCGCATCATCTAAAATGTCCTTGAGTCATTGTTATATCTGTTGCAAAAACTCAATTACGCCTATTAGCAAAAGAGATTAGTTCATATTATGTGATGATTAACTATAAGGGCATACTGTTGACATGTACCATTAGACTTTACAGCAAAATAATAAGCAAAGGGTCTCTTGGTGGGTGATGTAGTAGCATCATTGCTAGGTTCGTAGCATCATTTCTAGGCTTCGTAACATCTTCGGTGATAAGTGCGGTCCCTCAAGGGGTAAAATCCATCCCATCTCACCCCCCCATGTTGAAAAAAGCTTTTCATACATAATCGATGATCTACCCACTTGAAATAGATATAAATAAATAATGAAATCGAGCTCATAAATAAAATATATTTTCTCTAATTCTTGTAGGTATATTATCCACTGAATCAATTTTACATTCTCATAAATCAAATAATGAATAACGTGATGGCGAAAACCAAGAGAAAAGAAGAGCTAACAGAATCTGTCATCTAGAAGTACCATCTAGTAATGCTTACAACAACAAGAGATATTACATATTGTTTTGCCAAAAAAATTAACCTATTTCAATCCAACACTTAAACTTAGCTGCCACTCTCCTCTTCCACCAGGGGAAAAAAAATGAAAAAAAAAAAAGCATCTAAAATGAAGTTCGATCGAGCCGAATCTACAATAGCAATTTACTTTATTTTTCATATAAATTTTTTCTCAATGTATATACAATAGCAAAAAAGGTTCTTGAATGACATTTACGCAACGAAAAATAGGAAGAACATCTGAAATACAATCAATACAAAGAATATCTTGATCATCAGCCACTGTTTGAGGATATACTGCTAAGATACCTGGTCAACTGGTTCTGCGCCCCTTCAACATTTGCAAGAGTATCCTCCATGTTCTCATCAATCCTGCAGTAGTGCCAAATCTAGTTTAGATCACAAATCAAGTTCACAATAGAGATGCATGTCAACTTTGTCAATAACTGCTTACGAAAAATGCACACAACATATAATGGTATACGTAGTGTATTAATGGCGTCTATTATGTCCTTTCAGGGCTAAATGGCCAAGGACTTTAATTTTTATAAAGAGAGTGCAATTATGCTGGCTGCCGGCTGGCTTAGCACGGAATTATGTTTCCCCTAAAGATCACATGTCACTTGAAAAGGTGTTCTCTTAAGGTTGCTCTTGCATAAAAAAAATCCAACTACACGAAAGGAGAAGAACAAAATTTGGTCGCCTTTCGAGCCACTCATGCCTGGAGTTACTTTTATTGAATATGGAAATTCAGAAGCTGCCAGAGAACTGAACTGAGTGGTAAAGTGGCTGCTGTTTTTGTTGAACCTGTTCAAGGTAAAGCCGACATATATAGTGCCACCAAGGAATTCCTGCAGTCACTGTGTGCTGCTTGTGATGAAGCTGGATTGCTCTTAGTATATGATGAGGTAAGAAGTTATCGTGTTCTGAATTCTGATTCATACACATTATACAATCGCTCAAATTCTTTTAAAATAGGTCTTGTGCTGACTGTTGATGTGCTTCAATATGGTATGTTTCTTGTTTCCTTACCTCTGACCACCAGCTGTTTTTATCTACTCTTCCAGGATCTTAATTGATGTTTGCTATACTACGGAGAGATGCTTAGATTAGACTACCAGAGTTTTGTTTTGCGCCAGGTTGCTGAAATAGTGTGTTCTTGCTTTAGTCAGATGCCTAGTCATGTCTTGTGGCTCATTATCTCCAAGTTCATTGATGAGGAATGGAAATGATGATGCTAGTAAAAGGTTTGAGCAGGGTATTACTGTGGGTTATTGGTGATAAACAATTAAAGAGGGCCCCTGTCCTGGTATGAGTTGCACCGTGACATTCGCAACCTCTTCTATAGCAAACAAACACCAGCTTGGTATTGGGTTGAATGAAAAGGCGTGGGCTGCATTCTAGAATTGAATGCTAGTCTAGACTTCTCCCTACAACAAACCCCGTAATTCCTCGTGCATTTGATGAAAAGTTCATTTCTGATCCTTTCCTACTATGGTCAAGCTTGGAGAGCACAGCTACAAGCTCACAAAGGCCATCATTTTACCTGCAAATAACCATCATTTTAGCCCCCCCTCCCCTCTTCTCACCCCAGCACACACAGAATTTTTTTGTTTCCTTATAACATTGACCACATTAATATTCTACCATAACATTAATGCATAGTATACTACATTGTACGTATGGAGTATTAAAAACTAAATTAATAGAAAATGTTTGAACAAAAATATTCTTTTCTAATATCTTATGTGTCACGTCATGATCCACGGCCTACGGGTGAGATTTTGACTAAATTTGTCAAATTAGTGGTGAATTTTACAATGGATACAATTAATGGGACAAAATTGCTACCCTTAAAGTTAAGGGGGGCTACTTTAACAAACAATGAGACTTAAGGGAAATCTGCCACAAATGCCACATTTTTGGCTAATCAATGTCACAACATGTAATTTTTCTTACATAGTGGTTGTTATGACTTCATGGCTGGAAAAGAATGCAACTACACAATTCCTAATATTGACATTCTCTATACAAGTACATTAGTGGAAAAGAACGAAATTTGGTTCATATTATCAACCACATTGCAAAAACAAATTTTACATTAATTGAGACTTATATATTATCGTCACCTCAATTAATTCCTCAAATGTAACCAAATTCCAATCTTATCTCAACAAGACAAAGCAACATGTGATGTATGAGCTGTTGGAAGTATGACTTTTAGACACTCTAAATCAAACATTAAGATCTGCTATATAAAAGCTACAGTAGAAGCATTCCTCACTTTTTAATGGGTATTTATTTGGATTTAGTTGTCAAGTTATCGGGTCCAAATTACATTATCAACGTGACAATTAATTCGGAACGAAGCGAGTATCTACAGATAGGACTCACTTGTAGATCTATGGAAAGAGGGACATCAGTTTCTTCCATATTATTCGAAATTAAAACTTACCCCATCTCCAAATCGTCGTATTCATCGTCCGTCATCAGATATCTTGGAAGCTTGTTCTCACAAAACCCTAAAGAGGTTCCATCCAAGTGAAGAGAAAAATCTGTAAATTATGTCTGCAAAAAAAAAGTCACGAATTAATTGTATTTTTAGAAGATAAAGCAACACATACAAAGCCAGGGCAAAAAAGCAATTTTAAAACACCACAAGATTACTACTAATAGTACATAAAATCAATAACAAAAGGTCTAAAATAATTAATTCAAGCCAGAAATGGAATAGCCTAGTTTTAATCACAATAACTGGAAATTAAAATTCTTGCCTTAGATTATGGAGTTTGGTAACTTTGTTCCAGGTATAGCTTTGATTCATTTGAATTGAATTGAATTCATATATTGTTTCAATTTTGGCTGATTATGAGAATTGTAATCCTTGTCATAGAAAATTAGGAAGAGTTCTATTATCAAATTTCTCAATGTATTTAGTGACAACTTACCAATGAAAAACATCAACCATCAACAACATAGTTAAAAACGCAGCAACAACAACACATCAACAATAATCAAATTTGCAACAAAAACTACAACAGTAACACACAACCCAAACCCATCCCAAAATAATAGCAACAAATGACCCTACAAAAGTTCGAAAGAAAAGCAACCAATAAATCACTATAATATCAACTAAACCACCAAAATTAGCTAAACAAATAAATTCCAGGACACATCCATGAACACATATATGGTATACATGAATTCAAGCAAGAACATTCCAATACATTTATGAAATAAAAAATTCAGCCACCAATTATCAAAACTGAATATTCGGAAACTGAAAATTTAGATACTTGAAGCCTAGGTAGGTGAACTCAGAAAATGAAACCCCAAAAGCCATTAATTAAGTCACATGTAATTAAAGAATTAGGAAGAGAGAATAACATCAAGAGGTAGACAAGTATTGCGGCGGAAATTTGGTGTGGATTTTTCTCTGTCCATAGAGATAATATCACCTAGTAGAGAGAGAAAGTGAAAGGAGGAGGATGAAGATGGAGGGTTCAAAGGAAAACTGGAAGGAAAGAGAAAGAAAAGAAGCAGTGGAAACGTGGAGGGGCAAAGTACTTATAAGACTAACCAATGAACATTTAAGGCTTACAATTTTAAGGCTTACAAAAATACAAACTACTTATAAGACTAACCAACAATTTACGAGGTCGAGGCTGATGAACCATGTCCGAGAAGGCAGACTGATAAGGCAGCCATTTTATGGCTGCCTTATCAGTGGAAACGTGGAGGGGTAAAGTACTTATAAGACTAACCAATGAACATTTAAGGCTTACAAAAATACAAACTACTTATAAGACTAACCAACAATTTACGAGGTCGAGGCTGATGAACCATGTCCGAGAAGGCAGACTGATAAGGCAGCCATTTTATGGACTGCAGTTGCTCACCCTAGAAGCCAAATACATAAAGTAATTAATAGCATAAATCAGCTAAGAAACAAAATGATATAAAATTAAGCAAAGCAATTGTGGAACAAGATTCCAGTAAGAAAAGGAGTCCACATGTAATAGCATTCCATTACTATTAGCCCTTTCTATTACGTAGCAGACGTTCTCCCTTAGTTATCATGTATCATGTATACAGTTGGGAAACTATCTAAAAAAATTTCTATCCTGCAATGTCAACAATCAGTCTTTTGAGTCTTGAATCTGAGCACCATGCCTCCACAGAAAATAACCGATGCAGTACAAACTTAAAAAGTGGATGTTGACCTTCATTTTTTAAACATAGTGTTCGAGTTGATTTGTTTATGCACTCTGTTTCATTTTAAGAAATTATTCCTACTTCATTTTCTAGACGAAAACCTTTATTTGCTCAAATAAACCGAAGCACTCCAAGCTTTAAACTTGGTTTCACTTCAAAAGTCAAAGCTACGAGGTCCCTGTTGGGTTTCAGATCTGATACAAGATGGCAATTCAAAATTTGAGGGGAATAATAAAGCAAAATTCTAGAGACACCGCAATAACATAAACATCACTCAATGCATGGTTATAGTTAATGGTAGAAGGTCCCTGTTACTGTTAGTTTCTTGGCGACTTCTTCTCTTTCTTGTTCAGATACATAATGCTTTCTCTTCAACGAGAACAGGTTCTGTTGCTTTCTAATTACTGGTTCATTAGTTGCTAAAACAGCAAAAACCTCCTTTTCTAGTGAGAGTTATGAGCAAAAAGCATGCAATCAATTCTCTAAGGTCCTTAATCATACTTTTTTTTTTCATTATTATTATATAGTGTATAGGCTCTATCTTCTGATTGATGATCAGACCAAAGAGCTAAAGGTCATAAGCTTAATGTATCACAATCTACATCATTGTTTTCACAATAAGACAACTACAATATCTTGAAACGGGGGTAATTTCATCATCTCATCATTGTCAACCCCAGATATGAATGCGTAAAGAGATCATACAAGCCATACACAAAAGGAATCTGGTTAGGATAAAGCAAGAAAGGTTGAAGGCGACATAAATCAAGGGAACAAACAATAGCAGATCCACAAGAGACATGGGATTGTCTGAGTTTAGCATCCCACCTTGAATTTTAACTAAAGAAATAAAGTGTTCAATTGACGAAATCAACCAAGACTATAACAAGATCGACAAATTCGTAGTCGAATTGATGACATCGAAACCTCAAAACTCAAGACTGGAACAACGAAAACCCTAAAATAGCAGGTTACCTAATATGTCTTTCATTTTTAGTATGCAGAAGAGAAACTCTAGAAGTATATAAAAAGAAAACTCATTTATCATGTTTACTAAAATAAAAACATCTTATTTCCTAGGGAAAAAATCTCTTTACATTACCAAAACAAAAGCTAATCTTACCCATAGTATAGTTGTGAATACATATGTGTGCCATGTGCTTTCTTCAAGGCCCAACTCAAATCCAGGCAAGAAATGCTTTATTGGCCTAAAAATTGAATCAGAAGATCTGAAAAACAAACACACAATTCTCCTAGTCATGCCATTTTGAAGCGAATTCTCCTAACCTGTAACAAATTAGCGAATCCCACCCACTTCGTCATTCATAATTTGGCATTCCTGTAGACGTAGCATGTCGTGGAAATCGTATATTCTTTGCCCATCTCTAACAAATTGGCAAACTCCATCCATTTTCTCTCCTCATCTATTGACTCCTTTTTGGAGAAATCACATATAAGTTACTGATGAACATGTGTAATCTCGTATTATCAAGGGAATGTCAATGATGAACATGTAGTTGGAACTTTTAGGTGATTTCCGTAACATTTTTCCACGATCGAAATCTCCTATCGAAAAGTCCCTCCTTGGGATTCAATCATCCATCTGTCAAAGACTTTTTAAAGACAAAGAAATCGAGTTCTACCATAATGTAGTAGTTGTCGAGGGCAAAAGTTCAAGTAGCTAATCTTACGCCCAACCAACAATGTTAAGCAAGAAGATTCATGCTTAACACACTTAGCTTGGACATCAATGATATATTACAGCTCTACAAACTTAAAATCGAATAGATAATTTAAAGTCAACAAGATGATTCTCTCGAGATGCACAACTATAATGATACTATTGTTAATGAGGAAATTGATCATTTCAAGCCTAATGGTTTATGCTTACCATTTACTGACTATAAGATTTGATTATCTATTTTCACCCAAATTATAAAATATGATAGACATAAAAAAAAATCTGATTCAATTAAATTGATTCAAGGTGTATCTAAGATCATAACAAATCCAGAAAAAAGACTAAAAGTTACCTATAGCATCATGGGTAATTCCTAATAAAGGGAGTTCAAATTTACCAAAACATGGACATCAACCAAAACACGAGATGCAACACTTGGATAGCAATACAACACAAGATAGCAAACAGCAGTACATCATAAGATTTTTTTTATTGAATGAGATAGCAAACCAAAACATCAATACAAAACAAATCAGTTTAATTAAATCAGATTTTTTTTACATCAATAAAACATGAGATAGCAATACAACACAAGATAGCAAACAACAGCAAAAAAGGAAAAATTAGAGCAAAATTGAAAAAAAAATGGAATAAATTTGAGTAATACCTGAGCCAATGAATTCCACGAACACTTGGATGATTGAAAATATCGAATCACTGGTAATTTTCTAAAAATTGATTAAAATAAACTGAAAATTGAAATACCCAATTGAATTTTAGAGTAAAGTTCAGGAAGAACCACTGTTCAGTCGCTGAGTTAGAGAGAAGGAGAAGTGCCTTAAGAGAAACATTAATCTACACTAAAAAAAAAATCTGCAACAACTCTTCAAATAACTAAATAATTTACACCAAAATTAAGACTTTATTAAAAAATAACAACCATCCATAAACAAAATCACCAAACCCTAGAAAACCCAAAAGACAAAACACCAAGAAAATGAAAATTAAGGGTGAAAAATTGTAGAATTACCTGCAAAGAAGCGAGCTGGGACTCAAGGGAATCAAAAGTGTAGCAAATGTTCAAAAGGGCTTCTAAATATCATCTGTTTCTTCAGCAGTTTCTGTAGAAGAAGGAGAGCTAGTTGAATCTCTACTAATTTGAGCTCCTTCAAGATGAGATTGAATTGGAGTTTTTGTTTTGTGAACGTAATTGGCGATTTTGTAGCGCAATATAGGAGGCGCTGATAGGAAATGAAGAGAGGAGAAAGAAAAGGAAGGAATGAGATCAGAAATGAAGAGGAGAGAAGAGAGAGAAAAAATGGCGAGGACAGAGACGAAGAAGATTTGAGAGAGAATGGAGGGTTCAGAGGAAAATCGGAAGAAAAGAAAACACGTGGCAAAGGGAGGGTAAAGGGCAGAAATGGCAATGCACTGTTACTAAGGAACAGTAGCTTGAACTCCCCACTTTTTAATGGGTAATGGATAAAAATATTAAGCTTGAAGTATAACACTAAAAATTTATTTAATAAGTTTATAAATTAGCAATTGATTATCTAAAACTATAAATTTTGACAAATATTAGATATTTATGTTTATATTGTATAATATATTGCACATATATTATTGTACATATATCAACTTTATATTGAAGGTTTAACAATCACATACACGCTGAACAAAGGCTCATTTGCACACAATTATATTTGACAATATCAATTTTGCATAAAGCATGTCAATTGTCAGACAAAGGTTCATTCTCGCACATTTACATTTGTCAATAATGGTAGTCCATATTGCTTGCAAACTTTTGACAAGCATGTTGACTCTAGATTACATCATAAGACACTATTGTATTAGTGCATAAAATTAATATTAAGACCAAAATCAAGTGGGAGAATTCTTCATGTAAATTTACGAGCACATGTTTCATTGATTTATTAATTTTTCTTAATAAAAAAAATTCTCACATAAAAACGAAAAAAAATCTGACTGAAAGGAGAAAATTGAAAAAGAAAAAACATATACTTCCTTCTCCACTGAAATTTTAGCAGATAATCTTGAACATTATCCACCGTCAATATCACAGCGACAATTCCTTCTTTTACACTAAGCAAAGTAAGTTTTTATTATTATTGGAAATTAAAATATAGTGAATAATCACTTGTGGAAAAATAAGGAAGGGTTGCGCTAAAAAAGGCTCTTAAGACTGCATATTTTGACACCAACCCTTTCCACAGCAACCCTTCACTTTTTAAGTAGGGCTGCACTTTTCAAACGCAGCCCTTCCCAACGAAGGGCTGCGTTTTTAACAACAAACGCAGTCCTTCATGCTTAAAAGGGCTGCGTTTTTAGTCCAAAAACGCAGCCCTTTTGGACCCCAAAAAAATAAAATAAAAAATTATTTTTTTGCATTTTTTATGTCAAATTGACACAAAATCAATTCCAAACTGATAAAATTATAACAAAATCACAAAAATAGATATCCAGCCAGATATATATTATCGCAAAAACAGATGAATATATTATAAACAGTAAATATTATAAGTAAACAAATAAATTACAAAAAGAAAAATTAAAATGATAAAGACTAAATCTTGACAAATCATATATTGAACTTTAGATTACAACAGCAATAAATCATATAATAAATTTACAACCTTAAAAAAGAAATTTCATCTAAACTAAAAAATGAAAATATATTAAATCTTGAAATAAAAATCGAAAACTTTTAATTCCTTCAACTTCTTGACCTACACAGAAGAAGAATCAACCATTGTTAGAACAAGCAAATTACAAGACACAGTTGAATAAAGTTGGCCGACACTTCTAGTTCATCTCATCCACATACAATGTGAGTAATGATAATACTTTCAAAACTTTGTACTCCTTAAATCTATGATTGGAAAAAACCAGATCTACCTTCACCCCAAACAAAAACGAAAAAAAACAGATCTAATTGCTGAAATTGCTGAAACGAGAAAAGATAAAAAATATTAGAATCCTAATTCAAAATGAGCACTAAGCCGATTTAAATCATCGCATCTGATAACGAGAAAATGAAATTAAAATCAAAACACTAACAAGCGAAGTTCACGAGGAAATCTCTAGCAAGACCACCGCCAAACTCGTCAGAGGCGACAAACAAAGGCCGAAATAATGATGGCGGCGAGAGACTGATGAAGAAGAACGGTCGAGTCTTCGATATGAACATGTCGAGGAAATAGAAATCTCGAGGAGGAGTTCTCGATCTGAACGGCCGACGAAGAAGCACGGTTGATGAAGAAGAAATCTTAAGGAGGAGAGAGAAATGAGTGGAGAGGAGCGACGATATTCAAGAGAGAAATAAGAATATGAGTGAAGGGAGAAGAGAGAGACAGGTGAATGCCGTTATGAGAGAGGAGAGAGAGAATGAGATTGTGAAAGACGAGAGAGATTGAGAGAATGAGGGAGGGAGGGAGTGAGAAATAAACCCTAGTGCGCTTCTTTTAAGCCCAATGCGCTTCTTTTCAAAATAAAAAAAAGCCCGTAAAGGGTTGCGCTTGTCCCAAAAAACGCAGCCCTTCATTTAAAAGGGTTGCATTTGACTAAAAACACATCCCTTCTAACTATAAAAGGGCTGCGTTTTTTAGTCAAGCGCAACCCTTTTTGTAAAGGACTGCGGTTTTCTTTAAAATCGCAGCCCTACAAGAAAGAAGGGCTTACGCAGCCCTTCCAGCGCAGTCCTTCCTTTTTTTTTCCCTAGTGAATGTTAAATTAATTAGGTTAGAAACTACCCGTTCTTTGAGAGTCTGAGACGAACAATTGCTGCAAAATATAGAGTTTTATAATCGAGGTGGAAATTATTGCTAATTTGAAGTTGAAAGGACGAATTAATCATCCAAGTTTTATTACTTACACTACTAATAATATCACATTTATCGATGCCTCCTTTCCAACATATTATTATGAGCTTCTTCTTCAAGTAATTGTCTCCTTTTCTTTAAAGGTAAAAAAACTCGTATGAATCTAGTGCACACTAATTAGTGGGGTATTCAGTAGATGTTAGTAAGGTTTTAATGATTACAAAATTTACTAATTTTTCTTTTTCTATTCTCAGATTCCCTTGCCTTTTCAATTTTTCTCCCATAAGTGCTTCATTTTCTCTCTCTTCAAGTTCTTACTCTGTTTTTCAGTTTTTGTGATATTGTTAATTGTACAGTTCAACCAGTTATAGAAAATTAGGATAATATCGTCAGTTTCGATCTAGTGTGTTTGTGTGTGGTATAGTGTGTTTCTTTGTGCTATAGTATGTTTATTTGTGATAGTCTTTCTTTGTACTATAGTGTATTTGCTTGTGATATAATGTATTTCTTTTTTATATAATGTATCTGTTTGCGATATAGTGTGTTTATGTGTATTATAGTTGATTGTGCAATTGAACCTGTTATAGAAGATTAGGATATATAATATTGTCAGCTGTGATATAGTGTGTTTATCTATGTTATAGTGTTTTTTTTTTTTCCGCGAGATCTATCTATAGTGTTTTTTTGTGATAGTGTTTCTTTGCGTGATGGTGTATTTGTTTGTGATATAGCGTATTTGTAATTGTCGTATATTATGTATCTGATATTGTATTTTATTGGGCTCGAATATGAATATTTTTATATTGTCCTGTTTGCAATGTATTTATTTATTTAATTTTATGATATTATTATTATTATTATTATTATTATTATTATTATTATTATTATTATTATTATTATTATTATTATTATTATTATTATTATTTTATTATTATTATATTATTATTATTATATTATTATTATTATTATTATTATTATTATTATTATTATTATTATTTATTATTATATATTATTATTATTATTATTATTATTATTATTATTATTATTATTATTATTATTATTATTATTATTATTATTATTATTATTATTGCTAGTTTATATTTTGAGATTTATGTGTAATTAGTTGAACGGTATTTCGCAAATTAGAAAACCAAAGTTGGTTTTCTTCTCGAACCATCAGACCTCCTTGTATTTTTGTCAGTCAATTAAAGAAAACCCCTCCCTTACCCATCTCACTCTCTCGTCATTTCTCAAACCCCAAAAGAAAAACTCCTCCTTTGCTTAATCTCTCGTGGCTTCTATCTCCCTCAGCTAAAGTCTCTATCATGTGAAACCCCCAAAACCCCAACTAGGGGTGAGCACAATCGAGAACCCAGTCAAAATTTCGAGTCTTGGAGCCGGACCAAGTCATAAACGGTTCCTAAAATTTGGAACTGGAAATGTAATTGGTAGACCAAGTCCTCATTTTTTGGAATAGGTCTTGGAATCAGTTGGGACCAGTTCCAACACTGGGTACCCAGTTCTCTGAAAGTGTGATATAATTTGATTTTGACTGGAGGTGACTTTCTAGAATTGGTCTTCGAATCGGTAGGAACTGATATTAGTATTGGATATATAGTACCTGATGGCATTCAAAAGCTAAATTAGTTTATTCTTAAGCTTAATAAAAACTAAAATAAGAACCATAACGTATATGTATTAGTATCTCTTTATATAATTTCGACCGAACTTCTATTGATAAGCTAATAAGTTTTCAGACCAGATTATTCATCATACATAAAAAATTCCACTAGGTACTTAGTCCGAGACCTGGTTTCGTCAAGTATCTATGTTTACTGAGTCCCTAGTGGGTAACAAGCCCAAAATTTTACTACCCATAATTGGAACCACTTGCAACCGGGTTCTCACATTCGGATCTAGACTCGGTCCCAGCAAGACCAATTACATTTTCGGACTCACCAGCTTTAACCGGTTCTGGGTTTGGAACTGGGTACCTAGTTTTTCTGTTCACCCCTGACCCCAACCCCATTTCTAACCTGAGATTTCTCTCGCAAGCTTCGGTCACCTCTCTCCTCCCTGCAGTTGTCTCTCTCTCTCTCTTCCCTCCTCCATCTGCTTTCAAGTGAGCCTAGCTATCTACCACCGTGTTGTCAGTGTTGCTGTCAGTGGTGCCACCTCTTCATGTAGCCAGTGGCGGAGCTACTAAGTAACAAGGGGTAGCATGTGCTACCCCTGATTTTTTGTTTTCCAAAAATAGATTATTACCTTTATATTTGCAACACTTGACATATAAATAGTCTGGCACAGTTGGTTGTTTTAAACGTTGAAAGCATTTATAACAAATGTTGACAAGTCTCGTGTTCGAGAGTCCATAGCCTGCAGTTTTTAATGCTTTGATTTTATTTTTCCCCTGCCTCTAGTTTTATTCAACTACTGTTTTACTAGTTGTTTACCCACCAAAAAGATAATCAAATTCAATTACCTTGCTACTTTAAAATTACATATTTATTTTAACCATTTTGCTTACATAAGGAGTTTACTTATATTTGGGATATTAGCAGTTAATTTACAAAGTTAAATTGAATTATAGAGTAGTTTATAATTCATCTCGTGTTTTAGCGTTTTAATTTACAAATTTTATTTGAATTAAAAAGTACTCTATAATTCATCTCTTATCTATATAGTATATTTTAGTTTACACCAATTGTTAATATCCTATATCTGCTTTTAAAAAGTGAAAGTTTTTATGGCCAAAATTTTCTAACATTAAGGATCTTTTCTCTTTACCTTATTTTTGGTTATCTTATCTTATATTATTTTTTCAGAATTTTTCTTATTTATGAACTTTTCTTATTTTTTCTAAACTAGTCTGAACTTTTCGTTTTTTTCTGAACTCTTCTAGACTTCTCTTTTTTTTTTCTGAATGTATATTATTCAATTTGTGTCAATATATATTTCCTCATTTCAAAACGATAACTTGAGAAATATTAGGTATTTAATTGTGAACCAGTACTAAAATATTTCAATAAATGAATTGTTAGTGAATAAAGTTTGTTGTAATTATGGGAATGGATTTTTAGTGAATTGTTCATGTATGAAAATTCTATATATTTCGAAACATAAAGAGAAAACAAGAGAAAACTTTTAGTTAATTCAAATCTATAATAATTTAACATCCTTCGATGGTATTTTTATTATCAAAAGCAAGTTAAGAATAGCATGGGAGATGAATTATCAAATGATAGTTAGTTACTTATCTTGAAAAAGATTTGTTTTATTAGGTAAAAGTTAATGCGATCATAAAACGGTTTCAAAATTGGAGAACTCGACGTGGACAATGACAATTTTCTTTTACTATTGACTTCAAGATTATATTTGGATTTGCAACATTTTGAATTTAGTAGCGATGACTTTTTATTTGACCCAATAGTATTGTAAAATTACGCTACCCCTCATATGAAATCCTGGATCCGCTACTGCATGTAGCGGTATTGTACTTATTATGTCGTTGCTGTTTTTAACCTGCGCGACTTTGCTCGCGCGTTGCCACCATAAGTTGGCATTGTTGCCACCGTAAGCTGGCATTGTTGCCACCGTTGCCAGGCTATTGTCGTTGTGTCACTTGCTAATGTTGTTTCTTGTGCTTTCCATCTCTTCTTATTGTTGCTGCTGCGTTGTTGTCCTGTTCTATTTCTCATTTGTGGTGTTGCCATACGATTGGTGCCATCGCCTGACTAAGGTGGTGCTGCTGGTGTTATTCGTGCAGTGGTTGCTGACGCATAGTGCTGTTGTGTCTAATTGTTGAAATTTAAAGATCTAGTTTTGTGGGTTGTTAAGGTATACTTTTGCCCGTTTATATCTTGTTCCATTTCAGGTGATTAGTTAGTGATTTGTTATGATTAATAATCACTTTATTTGAAGTTAATATGCAATTATGTTTAACCGTTATAACTCCAGTTTCATAGATTTCCCTCCTTATATTTTGTGTGTGTTTTGTTGTTGTTGTGAGTGTTGTCATTGTTGTTGTGTTGTTATTGGTTTAAATACACATGTATTTCTTTTAAATACATGCAATATGCCGACGACACCCTTATATTCTGTGAAGCAAATGTTGAATTTCTCAAGAATATCAAGAAGGCTCTCATTCTCTTTCACCTTGCATCGGGCCTCCAAGTGAACTTTCACAAAAGTTCAATCATGGGAATGAACACATCACTAGAATGGATATATGAAGCGGCCGAAGCATTATTGTGTAAAATGGGCAACATTCCATTCAAATACCTTGGGCTGCCCATTGGGGACAACTTAAACCGCATCCAAGCTTGGAGCCCAACAATAGAGAAAATGGCAAGAAAGCTTGCATCTTGGAAGGGAAGAATGCTCACAATAGGCGGGAGAATAACTTTAATCAAAGCCTCCTTGTCAAATCTCCCTCTTTACTATATGTCATTGTTTCTCATACCCAAGGGCGTGATAGAAAAGATCAACAAAATCACGCGGCAATTTCTATGGTGCGGTGATAAGGACAAAAAATCTATTCCCTTAGTATCATGGGACATTGTTAAAGCTCCAAAAATCTCGGGAGCCCTTGGCGTTGGAAATTTCCTCCATAAAAATCTTGCAATGATGTTCAAATGGATTTGGCGTCTCTTCAACGACCCAAATCAATTCTAGTGTCACGCAATCAGAGCTAAGTACAGGTACCCTTCAAATCTCTCAATTGTCAATTTGTCTACTCCCCAAAAAGGAGGACCTTGGAAACATATTTGTGCAGCTATTTTCAATCACACAAACGCCAGATCAGTGATGATAAATGGCATGAGGAAAACTTTTGGAAAAAGGTCCAAAACCCTTTTTTGGCACGACCCAATGCTTACACCTAGGCCACTCAAATCAGAATATCCAAGGCTTTTCTCCATCGCCATTGACCCATGGGCCTCAGTGGAATCACAGGGACTATGGGAAGGGTACAACTGGGTATGGATTGGGTATAAACGTTCTCTTGGCGCAGAAATTTAAGGCCTCAAGATGTCGTTGAAAAAGGCGGACTTGAAAGTGAGCTCAATAAAGTTTGCCCCTTCTCTGGAAGCCCAAGACCAATACATCTGTGCCTTTGTCAAATTAGGCCAGTTCTCCTCAAAATCTTTCGCAAGTGAGCTTGATAAACTCAAGCCTCTTCACCACAATGACGCTATAAAGGGAGTATGGAAAGGATTAGTTCCCCACAAGATTGAAGTATTTGTTTGTATTCCTTTAATGGGGAAAATAAACACAAGGAGCAAATTGGCATCCCTGGGAATAATTACAGTTGAAAACAATAGATGTCCTCTATGCCAAAATATGGATGAAATAAGCGAACACTTGCTTCTCCATTGTGAAGTGTCGAAAAAGCTATGGGAATGGTGGCTTGAATTATGGCATATCAGTTGGGTGTTCCCTCTAACCTTCCTCGATGCTTTCAATCAATGGTGTTGGCCGAAAAAGTCTACCTTTTAAAAAAAGGTATGGACCGCCATATTCTTCATCATACTATGGACATTATGGAGAGAAAGTAACAATCGTATTTTCAATGAAACCTCTTTATCTATCAAAGAATTGAAAGATTTAATCCTCCTCCGGATTGGGTGGTGGATCTCAGGTTGGGATGAAGGTTTTCCATACTCTCCAAATGAAATAGTGTGAAACCCCTCATGCCTTAATTGGAAGGGCAGTAATCTTGCTGGAAGCCTTCAAATAGCACCGAAATCTCCAATTTATTGGATCCCTCCTAGTAATGATATTCTTAAGTGGAATGTGGACGCATCGGTCAACCTTTCATCATCTTACTGTGCAATTGGAGGGGTATTGAGAGACTTCAATGGGAAGTTTATGTGTATATTCTCATCTCCCATTCCCTTCATGGAGATAAATAACGCCGAGATTCACGCAATTCACAGGACAGTCTCAATATCTTTGGCAAGTGAAAAACTCTAGGTTAATCCTAGAATCAGATTCATCAAATACAGTTCTTTGGTGCAACGGGGAAATTGGAGGGCCATGGAATCTAAATTTCCAATCGAAATTCATTAGGAATGCTCGAAAAAATGGTCTCGACATCAAAATAACCCACAAACGTAGAAGTGCAAACTTTGTGGCGGATACGTTGGCAAAGCAAGGTCTCCATCGCCAGTCAGAGTTCATAGCATGACTATAAGATGCATTGGAAAAAGCAGCGTTAGCAGAATTAGTAGAATGGAGTGAAGTGGTGGAGGCCCAAATTGATGAAGAGTCCAATTGCAACTTAATCTTCCAGAAAACTGTGATCCTGGCTGTTTTGGTGCTTTTTATATTTTTGTTGTTTTGATTTCGTCATCATGCAGTTTTAATCGGTATATTCAGTATAGCACTAAAATGTAGCAGTGTAATGCATGTTGTGGTGTATGTTGGTAAAGGATTGGAGACCTCCTCTT
The DNA here is from genome assembly GCF_026745355.1 of Beta vulgaris subsp. vulgaris. Classification (NCBI taxonomy): domain Eukaryota; kingdom Viridiplantae; phylum Streptophyta; class Magnoliopsida; order Caryophyllales; family Amaranthaceae; genus Beta; species Beta vulgaris. Next base: position 21,657,009 of record NC_079206.1, read on the forward strand.
CTCTAGGTGTGATTCTTCACAATGAAAGTTTCTTCCTACTAAGGAGGAATACCTAGTTTAAAGTAGAGGTTTTCAATCCTTGTTTGTTCAGATATTGATAAAATTCGATTGATAAAAAAAAAAGGTAAAAGTAAAACAACGAATAATTAACACTAAAGTTAAGTTGTTGAAATATTTAAAAGAAAGACATGTGTATTTAAAAATTTTAATGATTAGAATCTTTAATACAACAACGAAAATTTAAGTAGGGAGGAAAAAGAATAAAATAGTACTAATAAAAAGATCTCCAATTGTAGAATTATTTTCCATTCACGGTATCTTTCTTTATTACTTCACTTCTTTAAATTAATATATATTATTCTTTTTTTTTTTTTACGGAATACATATACTACCTCCGTTCTCTTTTAGTTGTAACGTTTGACAAATTGTACTATTCATGTTCTCTTATTTGTCCACATTTATTGATTCATATGTTAAACAAAATATAGTCATGTGGGGTCTTGTTTGATTCGTTTCGATGTAAGCTATCATAATATCAAATTTTTATAATTTTTACTTACATACAATTAGCGATAAAACGATTTGAAATTGTACATTGGCAAGTGTGAAAGTCAAAAAGTTGTAACTAAATAAAAACAGAGGTAGCATATTGTTATCCAATTAGAGTTTGGTAAAGTTTCGTTTTTTTTTGTGTGGATGCTTTTCATTTAGTGCACTTTGAAATAGCTTACACTATAATATTCTCGTGATTTGCTCGTCCTGTCCACGTCCCTAGTAGCTCCAGTCCACCAACCAATTGATTATTCAACAAACAAGCTAAAGTCCATATAAAAAGCACCTAGTACAAGACTGTTGTTATGCACCCCACTGTCTCTCAATAAGTGTCACCTAATACTAAGAGATCACATAGTACTCCTATCTCCTTGGAGTAGCTAATTGCAGTAAAGAGATGGCAAAGAGTAAGGTGCTTGTAGTAGGAGGCACAGGGTACATAGGAAAAAGGATTGTCAAGGCCTGTTTAACACAAGGCCACGAAACCTATGTCCTCCAAAGGAGAGAAATTGGCTTAGATATTGACAAGCTCCAGATGCTGATATCCTATAAGATGGAAGGAGCTCGCCTCGTCGAGGGCTCATTCTCTGATCATCAGAGCCTCGTCGAAGCAGTGAAGCTTGTAGATGTCGTGATCTCAGCCATGTCTGGCGTCCACTTTAGAAGCCATAACATTTTGTTGCAACTCAAGCTTGTGGAGGCCATTAAAGAGGCTGGAAATGTCAAGGTATGTATGATAAAAACTTACTTTGCTTAGCATAAAAGAAGATTTGTCGTTGGTCTATGCTTATTTTTTCTCATCAGATTTAACTGATTTGCTTAAATAACATCTTGACTAGTACCATTATGAAATCGAAAAATAAAAAGATGAGGTATACTATTATTTTCTGGTAATTTTATGAATTTTTTTCGCTTATGCTCTTTGAAACTGTTATTGAATATTTAGGTAAAAGAAAATTTTGTATTTTTTGCTTTACAAAACTTTGTATTTTTGGTTTTACAATTGTTGGAAATTTTTTTTGTTATTTATTAATGACAATCTTCAATTTTTTTATGTTAGTTTTTTTTTTAAAAATTTTCTTTATTATACATAATTGTAAATTGGAAAATGAATGAGAGATTTTAAATAATTTTTTTTTTTATGTTTTAAATTAGGAGTATATAAGTCTTTTCATAGAGGGACAACATAATTCTTCACTTGACTTATATAATAAAGATAGGATGTGAACATTCCACTTATACAAAGTTTTATTATGCATGCCTCTAATTAATTATCTAACAAGAAACATCTTAAAGAATAAAAGGAGTATTTTAAAAAAGAAACACAAATGGTGCATTGATGTACACGTTAACAACTAAATACTGTATAGCGTTTCTTTCCGTCGGAGTTTGGTATGGACCCAGCGAAAATGGAAGATGCACTTGAGCCAGGAAACATTACTTTCAAAGAAAAGATGATTGTGAGAAAAGCAATCCAAGAAGCGCATATCCCACACACTTATGTTATTGCTAATTGTTTCGCTGGTTACTTTGTTGGTAATCTTTCTCAAATGACGACTCTTCTCCCTCCTAAGGATAATGTTGTACTCTATGGAGATGGCAATGTCAAAGGTACGTATGTGTAAATTAAGAATACCTTATTACCCCTTTCGTTTTATAATATAAATTAGTTATTAGGCCTGGGCTACGCCGTGGACTACGCTCCGGATAAGAAAGAATTTCATTTATTAATATAATATTTATGATAATAACGCCCCGGATAAGAATTAATTTTATTTATTAATATAATATTTATGATAATAACACTAAATACAATTTAGTCCCATGGTTAAGACTTTACTCTAGATACTTGAGGTTGCGGGATCAAACTCTTTACCATGCAATTTCTAAATTTTTTTATTGAACATGGATCTTTTTTATACGGTGTTCAAGACACCTTCAATATCATTAATTCCTTATTAATAAAAAAACATATTAAGGTGAATATAACAAGATTTCACATCAGTATATTTTTCTTGTATATATTAATGAGAAAACATGGTCAAAGATTTTAAAACTTAACCCAAATATAATGAAATAAGCACGATATGAGAGGATCGAGTGAGTATTGATTAGAATCTTTAATTGCAAACTTTGAGTAATTTACTATCCAATTTTGTCTAACTTTAACTATTAATTTAGGTACTTACTTTTTTCGCCAAATGTGTAATAAACCTTATTCTTTTTTGGGTTTCAAATAATGTACAGCTTGATTATAACTCTATATGAGAGTGTTTGGTTCATAAGATTTTGGTATGAGGTATGGATTTAGAATGAGCAAAACCCATATTTAGTGTTTGTTTAATAATTTGATATATGAGAGTGTTTGGTTCATAAGATTTTTTTAATACATATTATGTTGAAAATATTAATTAGAAGTGCATGTTTTCTTTAACTATGTTAGTTATGTTACATTCAACTTATTTTGCTTATCTGATCAATTGATCTGAACTTATTTTTGCTGAAAATAACTTTTAATAAGTTGAACAAAACAGGGCCTTAATTGAAAAAAATTACAAACTTAAACTATTATTATGAGTTGTAGTCGCTGTATGTAAAACTAGCTAATTAATATTACAAAATATAAGAATGAAAAAATTGTCATTGCACGCATCGCGTGCTTAGAAAGCTACTTGTTATATATTAGACGTGACCTCCATAGACATGAATGTGAATTTTGGCTTGGTGCTGAATGACGTGGTGAAAGATTAGGTGGTTAGCAATTCGAGTCCTCTTGACAACAACCATCAAATATTTTTCTCTTAGATTTATCAGAGAACAATGTAGAGCTACTCTCTTTATTTTGGACCCGTTCGACACCATTATCAGTTGTCAATTTTTGGTTTGATAAATGTAAAAATTATATGATATAAAGAGTATAATAAAGTCAAAGCTAGTTATATTCATATTAAAATTGAAAACTATAAACAACTTTTTATGATTTTCTTATATTTGGTTTTCAAAACAAAAGACAACGGGGAACATTCTAACAAGCCCTTCATTTTCCGTTTTCTTTATTTCTTTATTTAATTTTTTTAATGAAATTCACTCTCTCTTTTGGTACTCTAAAATTTTGTTTTTCACATCTTCTTCTTCCTTTTCAGCTCCTTGTTTTCTTCTTCTCTGTAAACATTAAGTTTGATCAAATTTTAAGGTAATTCAAATACACTTCTTGATCAAATTATAAGTTTGATCAACAAATTTTAATGCTTCCTTCGTTTGTTTTCAAATATGACACTTTGATATTTTATATTATTCATAATTTTCACTTTGACCATTGTTTGTAATCTCTATGTGAAAAAAATTATAATCCTGTGAAATCTTGTTAGATTCTTCTTAATGTATAGTTTTTTTATAATTTTTACCGATACAAAACTAGAGATATATATCCTTAAAGTTTTGCATTAGCATGTGTAAAAGTGAAAGTGTTACATTTAAAAAGAAACGGTGGAAGTATTTTTTTTCTTTCAAGAAAAAGCTTTTAAAACCATATCTATTTATTTTCTTGGTTGGAAGGAGCAATATATAAAATTAGCTAACTACAAACTTTTCAATACAAGCAAATATAAGTTTGATTTATTTTCTTTCATATATAGTACTGTTTTGTATTAAACAAAAGAAATAACGAGAAAAGAAAAAAGAATGCACATACTGCTATGATGTATGAATATTGTGTTTTATGCTGTCTACTTCTAGCTGTATATATTATATAGTTGTAATTACCATGAGTACGTTCTAAACTTATATGTTCCACAGCATGCTTCATGGCGGAGGATGATGTAGGTACTTATGCTGTCAAAGCCATAGACGACCCTCGTACTCTAAACAAAACTATTTACATCAGACCTCCAGAGAATATATTGTCTCAGAGAGAATTGGTTAAGATGTGGGAGAATCTCTCAGGAAAGGAACTTAACAAACACAGTATTTCCGCAGAGGATTTTCTAGCCCCTATGAAAGGTAGGAACTTCTTGTTACAACATAATATCAAAAATACCGCACAGTGAATCAGTGATGCATGTGTACGTGACATACGTCACAACCATATTACTTATATGTGTACCCATATGTCATACATATGTCATGTATGTGTAATGTGACATGCGGTTTTGGTATATCAGTGAATCGGTATCAAATTGTCTATAGGTAAACGATGGCAATCCAGTCCGGATCCGACTCTAGTTTGTTTCGATTCGAAGGAAAACAAATCCGAGTCGACTCCGACAAAAAAGTAATCCGACTTCCAGTCGGAGGAGGGTCAGAGTCGGATCTCATAAAATAATCCGACATCCGAATTCGAATCCGACTTTGAGTAAATCAATCCATTTTTTTTACTTATGTTAATTTATAATTTATGTATACTCTGACTTTAACTTTCAACTAATTGTATTATATAGGATTTTCCCATTGAAGAATTGATTGTTGAAAATAATAGTAATATTTAGATTATTTGTACTATATAAGATTTCCATATGATTATTAGAATAAATTATAATGATTAGATTATTGTATTATAGAAGACTATTCTATCATAAAAAAATGGGTAGAAGAATAAGTCTGATCGGATTCGGAGTAGGATGTTCGAATTTTAAGTTGGATGTTCGGATTTTAAGTCGGGTCGTACTCGGAGTCAGATGTTCGGATTTAAGTCGGGTCGGATTCGGATTTTCGGAGTTGGATGCCGGAGTCGGACTCGGATTTAAAATCCGACTTCTTGTAGGGTCAGAGTCGGATTATGCATAATCCGGTCCAAGTCCGACCCGTTGTCATTCATAATTCTTTAACATATTTATAGCTAAGATGAACAAGTTACTTACTTAAGTTGATTATTAGTGATGGAAGACTATATATGCCAAAGTAGTCTATTGGATCTTGACATGAAACATATTTTATTAAACCCACAGGAAAAAAGAAAAAGAGAAGGATCTTCTGTAAGATTATAAATTCATGTTGTAATTCTGTTTATGTTTTTCTTTGAAAAAGAATCATTTTTGTAGTATTTTACATTGATTCATGATTTTGCCAGATGGAGAAATTGCGCACCAAGTGGGAATAGGACATTTTTACCACATATTCTATGAAGGTTGTCTTACTAATTTTGAGGTACAAGAAGATGAAGAGGCTTCAAGACTCTATCCGGAGGTTGAATATACTCGTATGAATGATTACTTGAAACGCTACTTATGACTTGTGAGTTATTAACAGAAAGCATGAAGCTAAACGAAGCTAAGAGGGAAATTTGTTTACTCAGTTGTTATTATTGCTTCGTTTTGTATTTCTTGGATTATGTCTTGCACATGTTATGATCAGTTGATCACTATATAGATTTAGAAAATAGAATAAAGAAAAGCTATTGATTGCTCTTCGTTTGGATTTCAAAAACTCCTGGATACTTGATATACGTCCTACGTTCAGAATATAATGCCACACTTTCTTTTGTGGTTGGTGTCCAAATAGCCGATGAACACCTTTGACCAATATCATTGATATATTTAATTAGATTTTTGAAACCCGTGCGATGAAGTTACCTTTTATGGAGCTTTATTGTGATAATAAATAAGATAAATAAAATATTTATTTTTATAATTTTTATTTCTTTAAAGGAAGAAAAAACTAAGGAGGATTTCAAGAACTGGCTACCCTAAAGCATATTTACGGATGATCAAAGAAAATGAAGTATCCGGAGAGTCAAACCCATAAGTAAGATAAGGAATAGCATGCCCCGATGAGCCATTCAATCCGCCACTTTATTCGCTTCTCTAAAACCATGGTTGATTCGGATCTTAGAAAAAAACTTTTAAGTCTTCACCTGCATAAAAATAAGCAAGTTAATAGACCAAGGGATTTTCCATACCCTTTTAATTGGCTGAATAACAGTGAATATATCCCCTTCAATAATCAAATTTTAAATTTCTACAGAAATAGCAGTTGTGATACCTTCTCTTCAACCCTAAACTTCTACCACAAGAATGGAAAAACTTAAATTCAGAAAATTGGCTCCACTTAATCTACCTTCCCCATCAATATTAACCTTCAAAAAAGGAGCAATAGGAGGTGACCAAACAATATTCTTTGGTACTTAAACCTTAGCCAAAGAAAAAGCATTCCTACACATTGGGCTTGAATCTAAACCTCCCCCCACCATAACAAGCTTATCCACAAAAGCTCTTATCATAATCCCGAACCTGGTTGGAGAAAAGGACTCTTGACCAAATGTAATGCTATTAAGAGGACACCAAATAAATCACTATAGCAAAACGAGCTATCTGATCAAAGAAATTAACAAATTTAAGATCAAAAAAATACTCAATAAAAGACATGCCAACCTGAATTGGAGGGGGATAGACCACCTACACTGAATATAAAGCTCCTCAAACACATCAATACATAAAGGACATTACAAAAAAAGATGGAGATAATCTTGAGAAAGAAAATTACAAAAAACACACACTAACGGAAGAAAAAAAGATGACTTACTTTTAATCATTTTTAGTGGGTTGACCATTATTACAAATTTTCCACAAAAAAAAATTAATATTTGGAGGAACTTTGAGTTTCCAAATAGAGTTATAAGTCTCTCGAGCAAGAGGATCTAATACATACCTGAAAGGTGTGTCGCGTACCTAACAATAATAACCTAACTATTCCTCCTAACTAATGGTCGAATCCCAAGAAACTAACTGATTCAAAGTAGCTAAATTGACTCTAATTAATACTAAGCAAGTAATCAATAGAAGTGGTGATGAACCAATTTAAATAACTACAGCAAATGAAAAAATCAAGAGTGAATCAAAGACTAAAGACATCTAGGTTTAAGTATCTCCACTAACACGAATTAATGCCACAAACAATCCCTTTTCCCTTAATTAACTAATAGATAACTCATAGGATGGATGCGCCTTAATAGTACTAAAGATTTCTTTCGATCAATCAATAGCTTCCCTAACAATGCAATCATGCCTATTTTCATGGAGTCATGCAAATTAAGGACTTTAGACATAGCATCCTAACATCCTAATAAATTCCATCAACTACTTTCGTGATGATTTCCTTTATTTTAAATTAGGGTTCTAGATTCGATTAAGATTCAACTTTTGTTGCAAAAATAATCACATTCAAAATATACTATTTCTAGTCATAAATTGATAATTAAAACCAACCCTAAAATAAATGAATCATAAATTAATCAAGGTTTGGGAATCGGGAATTAAACATGTATCAATTCATGTTAGGGTTCAACCTAACCCTGCTAGAATAACAAACTACTCACACATGATAATTGAACAAACAAAACAAAGATTAAAAAAAAACATGATTAACAATAATAATAATAGAATAGAGAAGAGAAAATAATACTTGAATTAATTGATGAAATTGCAAACTTGAATGTTGAAAACAAAGTTTTGAGGAAAATAATGAAGGATAGCCTTGATGAAAACATGGAGAGGCGTCCAAGAGGAAAACCAAAACTCACGTTCTTTCTCTCTCTCAAAATCCCCTCTTCAATTTCTATCCAAAACCTATTTATATCTATCCAAATACAAGGAGTTTGACTAGGATTTGGACTCCTAAAACACTCTAAAACTAAGATTACGTAATATTGAAATTGGAGACCGCCATGGCCTTGCGGTAAGCTTGAAAGGACCGCCAAAGGGTGGTGGTTTATGCTGTTTTTTTGTTCTCTTGCTATCAAAAGTCTATTTTGTAGCTTCTTGGGCACGGTAATTAATGGTTACCAAAGCCATATCGCAATATATCTTCAAAATCATCGCAGGATAAAGCTATCAATCCATCTGAATGCTCCGCAATCATCCAACCTTTCGTGCAAATCCCAATCAACTCCAATAAACGCTATAATCCTACAAAAACAAAACAAATAACCCGAGAAGAGCAATAGCAAAAAGTAAAGAATAATAGCTCTAAGAGATAAAATATATGGGAAAAATATGATGGAAACACACAAATATATCACATAAAAATGAGTATATAAACACGTTATCAAATTCCCCCACACTTAACCTTTGCTCGTCCTCGAGAAAAGAAACTAAGAAAAAAAAAACTATTCTAAGGAAGCAGTAAAACCTATACTCACTGTCGTAGAAATCACGATTGCACTTAGCACGTGCAACAAGCCCTTTTAACCCCTAGGCTACCCTAGTGGACTAGTAAGGTCTCGTGAAGGTTTTCATCAGGCATACCTACAAACCCAAATGATGAATTCCCAAACCGAATAGCAAAACAAGATACATGAGAAACAAAATTCATTTTCTTTCGAAATCACTTATGCGTTACAAACCAACAAGCACAAATCAATTTTCATGCAAACAAGACTTAGCACCCTCAGTGATCAACCAGTCTTACCACACATCTCCCCCAAACTTGACTTAGTTGTACAATAACAACTTCTCACTCTAGTTGTGTAAAACAAAACAAAGAAGCCACTCATGTGTTTAAGAGGTTAGAATAAGAATCACTCATCCTAAATGCAATAAAGCACATCAACTTCACTTAACCGTCTTCTTTAGATTTGCAAATTGACTTTCTCCACTTATACTGTTAGGATGCAACACAGAAGTCATGAGTTCTATAAAAAGGGTAGGCTTGGTTAAAGGGGGTTGGATAACGTTATTTGGGAGTGTGGTGCTCAAAAATAAAAGAAAATTTAATCCCACTACAGATTCCGAATGTCGGGTTCAATCCAACCTTATATCCACCAAAATCCATATAAGCTTGCCCTTTTTCTTCTCTCACAAATAATTTCTTTCAAACAGAAACCAAGGGACTTGTATGAACATTGAAACTTATATTGAGGAGATAATGCACATACTTGGGGATTACATATATATAGATATATTCTCTTCATTCTTCCCATTTTGTTTCTTTTTCTCAAATTCATCTCCTTTCTTTTTTCTTCAAATTCCTTTTGTTTTCAAGAATCGATGTCTCTTCTTTTTTTTTTTTTCAAGTTTCGAATTGCTCATAGGGCATACAAATTAATCCACCTTCAAGACAAAACCTAAAAAAAGGCTCTAAGGCATATGATGTAGGGCTATCAAAAAAAGGCAATCATGAGGCTCAAATTGGTTCATCCTAGGGGTAAATGTAAAAAGGAAAAAATTTATTATGGCCATAAGATGTTGAAGCTCTAGTCATCTAGATAGAACATCAATCATTCTTCCATATTGCATTGCAAAGTCTCAAATAGTCACAGAGCAAATCCAAGATTCAAGTTACATGAAGGATAACTACCACACGTGAAAAGAAAGCGACTGAAATAATGTGCAACAGTCGAATATGGCTTAAATTCCTTACCAAGGTACTCAGGCTATTATTGTCGGTCGAGTCAATATCAAAGGAGACCATTATAGCCACAAACCAAATCACGGAGGATTTATGCTATCTTTCATGCAATAGATCATCAATTCAGTGCAAGTTGATTCATAAAAAAACATTCAAAACAATAGTGTTTCAAAATTCTCACTTGAATTGCCATTCAACTTGGAAATATCAAACTAACCTAAAAAAGAAACTACCAAAAAGAGAAAAAAAAAAAAGAACAAACGACTATATACAATGAATCCCTCCCCCACACTTAAATGGTGCAATGTCCACAGAGCAATAGTAAGGCACAAAAAGAAAGGGGAGAGGTACTCACAAGATGTCATTGAGGAGGGAGAGATGGAGGATGGGGGACGCCCAGATTGCATCCAAGTGCTTAATCATGTCCTTCTGCTCGTTGACTCTTAGGAGTAGGACCCTTTTTCAGAGAAATAGATTTGACCTTAAAAGTGGAGCTTGTAGGCACGTTCTTTTGTCGAGCATTTCAAGTGCGCGTCATTAAAATATAAATAAGGCACGACCAAGTCTCACACAATAAATAAAACAGTCCACCACACAATTTTGTCAATCAACACCAAAATATTCGAACAAGTCCGTCACACAATACGTCCTTAGCTAAATAGTCCAGCCATCAAATAAATCTCAAATTCGTTAGTGTCAAATATCCGGTGAATAATTCGAATTGAGGGCAACGAATTCAAGCACGAGAACCCCAAACAATCAAATTCGCAGCAAATATTCATGAAGATAGTCAATTGTCGAGTCAAGGTTGATGAAATCTGCAACAATTCATCAAATTTCAAAAAGCCAATGCAAGAGGAGTGAAAAGCAGCGAATTTAGTCAAGAATTACCGCAATTTCAGCCATTAAAATCCGAACCCATGAGCCAAATTTCGACAAGAACAGGGGAAACAACCAGCATCAATCTCAATGGAGGTCAACGACAGAAGAAAAAAAACACGAAGGAGGGAGAGATCAATGGGTTCAGCCTTTGAAGTACCAGATTCGAGTAGCAGTTCCTCTCGCTTCATTGTTCTTGTAATGTTGTTTTGTTGTGGGTGTTGTCAGTTGTGGTTGTGTCGCTGCGGTAGAGTCGAATTGCAGGGGGTAGAGGATTTTTTTTTTTGTTTTTGTTTCAGTTTATTTTGCTGCGATGGATTTCGTGTGTCACAGCAAAGAATGCGAGGTGTTGTCAATGGGTAGAACGGAACTGCGATCAGTGGCGGAGCCAGGATTTCAAAATCGCGGGGTCACAAAAAAAACTTAACAACAAACTGAGATAATCGAAGATCGGGTTGTTTTTTCATTGCCTTTGATTTTTTTTTATCTAGGTGTATCACTCATCATTTTCTATATTCATTATTTAATACAAATTAAAACATATGAACTAAATATTAAACCATATGAAAATCATTCAATAAATTACCATTATGAAGAAACTAAATCATCATAGAAAATTATAAATCAATTGACACTATCTAATTTATTTATACAAATTCACATTTCACAAAATTCACACATTAAAAAAAAAAACATAACAACAAACTTCATAAATTCGAAAATTCACACATGTATGTAGATATTATTATAATTAATATCAACCAAATATGATTTTAAATATGTAATTTAGGAATTAGAAAATAATAATGTAAAAGAATTAAAATTTAAACTCTTTCAAATTTCAATACTTGATGGCTCATGGCTGCCGCGGAGGTCGGAGGAGCGGTGCTGGCGTGCAGCACGGTGGTCCGTGGTCGGCTGGTCGCGTGGTCGGCGTGCGTCCCGATGGCCGAGTCCGACGGACTCCAACGTCTGAACGTGATTACGTGAAGCTGTGAAGGATACTAGGCAATTAAAAGAAGTTTGTAGCATGATACTAATGTGTATTGGGAAAGGAAGGAGGGAGAAAGTGATAAGTTTTTAAAAAATAAATTATTTTTAATTTTTGATTTAAAAAAAATTAATGGGAATGGGGACCCACTGTCATTAATAAGATTAAATTGAGTCTGCAATTGGGCCAAGATAAAGGGGAATTAGCGCTGAACTCTCCTCTTTTCTAGGCTCTAGCACTGATTTAATTTTTTTTTTTTCGAAAAATCTTAATTTTTTTTTAAATTCACGGGGTCACGTGACCCCACGTGACCTATACTAGCTCCGCCACTGACTGCGATGGGTTGGCAGTTCGTATTTTTGTGTTCTTTTTTTTTTGATGGGCTGGTGTGTCACAGCAAGGATTGCGAGGGGTTTGCGGTAGTGTGTGATGGGCTGCGGTAGGTTGGCAGTTCTTACTGAATTGTCACTCAAATTTGAGGATTGCGCTGAACATGTTAATTACTCCAGTCCATAGACTTCACGTAAATAGCGCCATATAATGCTAGATTTCACCTGTACGAACACACCAAAAACTAGGAGAATTAAAATCTAAAAAGAAAAAGAAAAGTAAGATGCTAGGCTCCTAAATCCTAGGCCTAATATGTAGACTAACTAATCATATAATACAACTACAATATTAACTAACTAAGAATATAGATTAAGGAACCTCTAAAAAAATAAGTAATAGGAAAAATGAAAGAGAAAGTTTGGGTTGCCTCCCAAGAAGAGCTAGTTTAAGGTCATCTAGCTTGACCACCTTTTTATATCACTCTGAACAAGGATCCGAAAGGGTGTAAACCGCCTTTCCCGCAATAGGTTCACCTTCTCGGTAGTGCTTAAGACGTTGTCCATTTATCTTAAAAGAGCCAGTTGATTCACTCCAAATCTCAACCGAGTCATACGGAAAAACCTGAAGGATTTTAAAAGGACCAGACCATTTTGAGCGAAGTTTGCCAGGAAAGAGCTTCAATCGAGAGTTGAACAGTAAGACTAACTCTCTTTCATGAAATCCTCGCCGCATGATATGCTTGTCAGGCCATCTTTTCCTTCGTTCTTTGTACAACCTTGAGTTTTCATAAGCTTTTAACTCTACCTCAGGAAGCATTGTACTCTCCTTAGATTCTTCGTGTGTCAACATTTCCTTGATAGGCTCAACCCTAGGTAATGAATGTGGTTCCTCTAAGAGCCTCTTGTACTCCATAGTTTCCCAATCCTCTTCATCAACACTTCCCATGAGGACAGTTTGTGAGGAATCATCAAGTTGTAGACTAGCAGCTTTTACCTCTATCGTCTCATCAAGAGCATCCACTCTATAGATAGTCTCTCCCATAGCGGGAGCTTTCATGGAGTTTGTGAGATTGTACTCCATCTTCTCAGTACCCACTTCAAAGGTAATCTTTCCATTCTTCATGTCAATGATGGCTCCAGCAATGGCCAGGAAAGGTCTCCCCAGAATGATAGGGACTTGCGCATCTTCCTCCATCTCCATTACTACAAAGTCACATGGAATGAAAAACTTCCCAACACGGAGGGGAACATCTTCAAGGATACCAAGTGGATACTTTACAGTTCTATCTGCTAATTGTAAGGAGATGCGTGTGGGTTTTGGTTCACCCATTTGAAGCTTCTTGCAAATTGACAAGGGCATTAGACTAACACTTGCCCCAAGATCACAAAGCGCCTTTTTTATTTCAATATCTCCAAGCTTCACAGGAATAGAGTAGCTACCCGGATCTCCTAGCTTCTTGGGAAGCTTATTCTGCCATATAGCACTACATTCTGTTGTAAGTGAAACAGTTGCATTCTCCTCGATCTTCCGCTTGTTTGAGAGCATGTCTTTCAGAAATTTTACATAAGATGGCATCTCAGAGATAGCCTCCAAGAATGGTATGTTTATGTGCAACTTCTTCAATATATCAAGGAACTTCCCATATTTCTTCTCTAATTTTGCACGGGCCAATTTTTGTGGGAATGAAACTGGTGGCGTGTATGGCCGAATAGAGGTAGGAGTAGGTTCCTTCTTCTCACTAGTGGAAAAATGAAGAAGGGCTGCGCTGAAAATGACCTGTAGGGCTGCGCTTTTTAAGCGCAGCCCTTTCAAGCGCAGCCCTTCACTTTTTAAGTAGGGCTGCGCTTGTAAAGCGCAGCCCTTCACAACGAAGGGCTGCGCTTTTACCTAAAAAGCGCAGCCCTTTAAGCTTAAAAGGGCTGCGCTTTTACCTAAAAAGCGCAGCCCTTTTAAGCATGAAGGGCTGCGCTAATTGTTAAAAGCGCAGCCCTTTTGACCCAAAAAAAAAATAAAAAAAAAATTTTTTTTTTTTGCATTTTTTTATGTCAAATTGAAACAAAATCATTTCTAAACTGATAAAATTATAACAAAATCACAAAAACAGATATTCAGCCAGCAAAAACAGATGAATATATTATAAACAGTAAATATTATAATTGAACAAATAAATTACAAAAAGAAAAATTAAGAAATGATATGAACGAAACCATATCTAAGAAAAATTAAAAATTAAATTACAACAATAAATCAAAACAGTCGATTTAAACAATCGAAACAGTCCTTGATATGAACATGTCGAAGAAATAGAAATAAATCAACAAAAACCATATCTATTCCCATTTTTTATGTCAACAACAATCAAAAAAGTTCATCTCAAAAAATCAGATCTACCTTCACCCCAAACAAAAACGAAAAAAAAAACAGATCTAAAGAGTCTTCGATATGAACACGAACTCAGGCCAAGTTGTTGACGCAAGAAAGGGTTTGTACTTGATGAACGAAACGAACAATTCATCTCACACGAACTCATTTGCGATTCATTTCATCACTGGTAGGGGGAACGATTCATTTGCGATTTCCGCACAAAAATTTCTCTCATCTTTTCAATCGAAACAGACGCACAAGTTTTTTCAATCCATAGATCTTAGTTTTTTCTTTTCCGCCCTTTCAATCCATAGATCTCAGTTTTTTTCTTTTCGCAAGCGATTTTCTCAGTTTTTTGAGGAATGATTTTGGGAAGGAGAGAAAGGGGAATTTGAGTGAAGGAGGAGAGAGAGAAGCAGGAATGTGAGAGGAGGAGAGAGAAAGCAGGCGAATGTGAGGGAGGAGTGAGAGTAGGCGAATCGCGAATGTGAGGGAGGAAGAGAGAATGAAAGTGTGAGTGAGGCGCGAAGATGAAAGTGTGAGGCGCGAGAGACTCAGATTTAATAAACCCTAATGTTTCCTTTCAAAATAAAATACAAGTAAAATAAAAAAGCCCATGAAGGGCTGCGCTTGTCCCAAAAAACGCAGCCCTTCATTTAAAAGGGCTGCGTTTGACTAAAAGCGCAGCCTACTTAGTCAGAAGGGTCGCCTTTTTAACAAGCGCAGCCCTTCAGTGAGTAGGGCTGCGCTTTTCTACAAAAGCGCAGCCCTTCTGTTACGTAGGGCTGCGCTTTTGTAGAAATGCGCAGCCCTTCACTAGTAGGGCTGCGCTTTTAGTAAAAGCGCAGCCCTTCTTGCGCAGCCCTTTCTTTTTTTTCCTCTAGTGTCTCTTCTTCAACAATCTCGTTCTCTACCACTTTCTCAGTTTGAACCATCTCTTCCACATTTCTTTTAGATGGCTCCTTCAAAGGATGATCTTGTAGCTCTTTTCCATTCCTCAAAATCACAGCATTGATATGACCTTTTGATGGTTGTTCACTATTACCTGGAAAATGACATGGAGCTTTTGATAATTGGCCCACCTAATGTGCAAGTTGGCTTATTTGACTTTCCAAGAGCTTGTTCTGAGCTTGAATTTGTTGAATTGCGTTATCAGTCTTCTCATTTTGCTTACCTTGTTGAGCCATGAAGTTAGTTTGTTGGGCTAAAAGGTTCTCCATCATAATCTCCAAGTTGCTCTTCTGTTGAATTGGAGAAGGTTGTTGATTAACATGATGATTGAAGTGTGCTCTAGCTTAAAAAACTGGTGGTGCATCAAAGTTGTTGCGAGGTGGAGGAGGTGGATTGAGTTGTGCTTGAGTCTTCTTGTATGAGAATGCAGGATTGTGCTTCCATCCTTCATTGTACATGTTAGAATAAGGATCATATGGTTGCTTTGGATTGGAGTTATAAAGAGCATTGGCTTGCTCAATTGTCATCCCATCATTGTTGGTTTGACATTCTGTAGCAGCATGTCCTTGTATCCGCACATTTGACATGAGACCATCATAGATGAACTAGCTTGGAGTCGATCAAACTTGTGAGATAGTGCCTGCAATATTAGTCAAATGGTTAGCTCAACATCATATTTACCTCCCTTCTTAGCACGATTGCGACCATTTGGATGGTAGTTGTCATTGGCCGCCATCTTCTCAATCAACTCCTTTGCTTCGGTTGGGTTCTTAGTCATAAGGGAACCACCTGAAGCAGCATCAATGTAGATACGAAACTCATGTGTCAAACCATTGTAGAAAGTCTGTATCAACATCCATTCAGGAATCCCGTGATGAGGACATTGTCTTTGCAAACGTAGAAACCTTCTCCATGCTTCATACAATGATTCGTCTCATGTTGCTCAAAGGTTGCTAACTCTTCCTCAGCTTCGCGTCTTTTCTTGCCCCAAAAACTTCACCAAGAATGCTTTGGCAAGTTTCCCCCATGTATCAAAAGTTCCGACACCTTCATCTCTCAACCACTCCCTTGCCCTATCTCGAAGAGAGAAAGGAAAAAGGCGTAGTCGAATAGCATCCTCACTCACATTGTTGATTTTCACTATGTCGCATTTCTCCAAGAAACTAGCAATGTGACTCACAGGGCATTCATTGGTAACCCTGCAAATGAATCGTTGGAGATGAACTGGATGAATTGAGGCTTAAGTTCAAAATTTGCAGCATTGACGGCTGGTCGAACAATGCTCGATAATGCACCAGTTGTAGTATCTGGTACACCATACTCCCAAAGAGTTTTAGTTGCTTCTTCACCCATTGCTTTCTTCTTATTCTTAATTCGTCTCTTTGTACTTCCTTGCTTGCGTGCAGTGGCTTCGATTTCAAGATCTAGAGGAATCAAATTCTGTGGACCTCTACGTCGAGTTTGCATGCAATAAAGAAATAACTAAAAACAAAAGATCAAATAAACAAAAAATGATAGTCGAAGCAGCAAACTAAAAGAAAAATTTAGCAAAAATAAAATAAAAAATAACTAATTTAAATACCGTTAGTCCCCGGCAATGGCGCCAAAATTTGAAAGGCTTTCGCGTACCTAACAAAAATAACCTAACTATTCCTCCTAACTAATGTAGTCGGGCAAGTAAGGTCGAATCCCAAGAGACTAACTGATTCAAAGTAGTTAAATTGACTCTAATTAATACTAAGCAAGTAATCAATATAAGTGTGATGAACTAATCTAAATAACTAAAGCAAATGAAATTATCAAGAGTGAATCAAAGACTAAAGACATCTAGGTTTAAGTATCCCCACTAACACGAATTAATGCCACAAACAATCCCTTTTCCCTTAATTAACTAATAAATAACTCATAGGATGAGCGCCCTAATAGTACTAAGGATTTCTTTCGATCAATCAATAGCTTCCCTAACAATGCAATCATGCCTATTTTCATGGAGTCATGCAAATTAAGGACTTTAGACATAGCATCCTAACATCCTAATAAATTCCATCAACTACTTTCGTGATGATTTCCTTTATCTTAAATTAGGGTTCTAGATTCGATTAAGATTCAACTTTCGTTGCAAAAATAATCACATTCAAAATATACTATTTCTAGTCATAAATTGATAATTAAAACCAACCCTAAAATAAATGAATCATAAATTAATCAAGGTTGGGAATTGGGAATTAAACATGTATCAATTCATGTTAGGGTTCAACCTAACCCTAGAACAAGAAACTACTCACACATGATAATTGAACAAACAAAACAAAAATTAAAAGAAAGCATGATTAACAATAATAATAGAATAGAGAAGAGAAAATAATACTTGAATTAATTGATGAAATTGCAAACTTGAATGTTGAAAACAAAGTCTTGAGTAAAATAATGAAGGAAAGCTGATGAAAACGTGGAGAGGTCCAAGAGAAAACAAACTCACGATTCTTTCTCTCTCTCAAAATCCCCTCTTCAATTCTATCCAAAACCTATTTATATCTATCCAAATACAAGGAGTTTGACTAGGATTTGGACTCCTAAAACACTCTAAAACTAAGATTACGTAATATTGAAATTGGAGACCGCCATGGCCTTGCGGTAAGCTTGAAAGGACCGCCAAAGGGTGGTGATTTATGCTGTTTTTTTGTTCTCTTGCTATCAAAAGTCTATTTTGTAGCTTCTTGGGCACGGTAATTAATGGTTACCAAAGCCATATCGCAATATATCTTCAAAATCATCGCAGGATAAAAGGTATCAATCCATCTGAATGCTCCGCAATCATCCAACCTTTCGTGCAAATCCCAATCAACTCCAATAAACGCTATAATCCTACAAAAACAAAACAAATACACCCGAGAAGAAAAATAGCGAAAAGTAAAGAATAATAGCTCTAAGAGATTAAATATATGGGAAAAATATGATAGAAACACACAAATATATCACATAAAAATGAGTATATAAACGCGTTATCAATACCCCTGCAATAATTCGACCCCAGGTTTAACTAAATAACAACCTTCCGGAGATAAAGCCCATACTACCTTATCTTCAATTATTTTTACAGGTTTACACTAGAGCATTATAGCATTAATTACATAAATTGGAACATAAAGAAATAAATTCTCAGAATCCCATTGAAAATCCTAATTAATAAAATGAGCAAATGTAAAAGATTCAGAAGCTGCTATAATAGGTAAACGTCACCATTAAATAGTGTGTTGAAAATGATTATCCCCAACTTGGTTGGAGAAAAGGACTCTTGACCAAATGTAATGTTATTAAAAGGACACCAAATAAAGCACCACACTATAGCCAAACGAGCTATCTGATCAATGAAGCTAACAAATTTAAGATAAAAAATACTCAATAAAAGACATACCAACCTGAATTGGAGGGGGTAGACCACCTACACTGAACAAAAAGCTCCTCAAACACATCAATACATAAAGGACATGAAGAAAAAATATGGAGATAATCTTGAGAAAGAAAATTGCAAAAAACACACTCTATCAGAAGAAAAAAACATGACATGTAATCATTTTTAGTAGCAAGACCATTATTACAAATTTTCGACAAGAAAAATTAATATTTGGAGGAACTTTGAGTTTCAAAAAAAAGTTATAAGTCTCTCGAGCAGGAGGATCTAATACATACCCCTGCAATAATTCAACCTTAGATTTAACTAGATAAGAACCTTCCGAAGATAAAGCCCATACTACCTTATCTTCCATTACTTTTACAGGTTTACACTGAAGCATTATAGCATTGACTACATGAGTTGGAACATAAAGAAATAAATCCTCAAAATTCCATTGAAGATCCTAATTAATAAAATGAGCAAATGTAAAGGATTCAGAACCTGCTATAACAGGGTAAACCTCACAAATAAAGTGCTGAAAAGCTCAATTATCATGACAGAATGAAATTTTCTCACCATTCCCCACTATTCATCTCATAACCTTCTTAAAATATTTTTGAGAGACACCAATTTCCTCCATTGTTAAGAGATATTCACATTCACTTTTGTTTTATAAGCAAACAAATTTTCATTTTTTAAGTACTTCTTAGATAATAACTTAACCCAAAGATTATCAGGGTTCACAAGAATTTTGCAAAGCAATTTAAATTTTAAAGCATTATTAATCTAGCTTTCCTTAATCCAAAACCGCCAAACTTTTAGGTTTACGCACGTTTTCCCACCCAATCCGATTGAGAGCTTTCGAATTAGAATCTTTATTCCAAAAAAAAGTCCTATAACATTTATCGAAAGAATTAAGAATTAAATTTGGTAAAGAAAAACATTGCATTTGGTAACAGTTCGACCAAATGAATTAGCCTACCATTTTGACAATTGAGAAGAAATTTCTAGAATATCCCCAAAAGTTGCATTAGTAACTTTACTAACAATAATTGGACACCCAAGGTATTTTTCCAGAGAAAATGACTCTTCCATTTGTAAAATATTTGTAGATGAGTATGTTACATTTGGAGAAGTATTATGTGTACACTGGTGCGCTGATTTATGAAAATTCACTAGTTGCACTGATATACTACAATACTTATCAAGAATATTTTTGATGATGTTACAACTTTCTGTTGAATTTTTCGCAAAGATCATAGTATCATCTGAAAATGTTAGAAATGGAACTTTAACTCTAGAGTGTCCTAATTTTACCCTCAAGAGCCTTTGATCCTAAAATACTAGCTTTATGAAGCTGTCGAGCAAGAATCTCCGCAAAAAAAAAAAAAAAAAAAAGAATATATGTTGATGAAGGATCGCCCTGACGGATACCTCTAGAAGGTATAAAAACTTTTACATTAATCCCATTAACTAACACCGCCCTGACGGATACCTCTAGAAGGTATAAAAACTTTTACATTAATCCCATTAACTAACACCGAAAAAGAAATTGTATATTTACATTCTTTTATTATCCAACCCAACCATTGTTCACAAAGTCACAGTTTTTGAAAGACTTTAAAAATATGGTTCCACTCTAATCTATCATAAGCCTTTTGCACATCTAATTTAATCGCTAACCAACCATCCTTTCCTTTTTTTTTTTTATTTTGAAATGGGTGAAAAACCTCATGAGCTAACAAAACATAATTATCCTGAATTATTCTTTGGGGAACAAAAGCACCCCTGTAAAGGGGGAATATTTTTTCCTAAAACTACTTCCAGCCAGTTCGTCATAATTTTAGATATAATCTTATATATTGTAAAGCACAAACTAATAGGATGGAAATGATTAGGAGTAAAAGGACCACAACCTTAGGAATGAGAAAAGTATGATTTACTTTTTTTAAATGTTTTCTGAAATTGAAAAAAGGTTGAATTACCCCCCTAAAGTCCAATACTTTTGAAAGAAAAAAGGTGGAAAACCATTAGGATATGATGATTTAATTTAGAGGAGCCAAGTCAAAAAACTGCTTCCTTTCCTTCAACTCATCCATGAAAATTTCGGCACATAAGAATTGGTTATATATATCCTCATTTGAAATAATTGATTCTAATAATAAGAAATCTACATCCTCGTAAAAACCACAATTTTTAATTGATTAAAATTGTTTGATGAAAGCATTAGTGAAACAATCCTCGACTTGTTTCGGATCTGAAACTATATCATCATGATCATTTTTAAGTCGTGATAATATTGCGATTTCTTTTTATCGAAGCACAAACATAATAATATTTTGTATTTGAGCCGGTTAACTTACTATGATTAGACTTAGCTTTTAATTTCCAAAGTTTCTTGAAACTCAAGTAACTTAACTTGCATAGCTAACAAAATCGTTTGCGAACAAATATGTTTAGAACAATTCGGCTCCAGAAATAGCTTTTCTTGAACATATTTTAATTTAAGTTTCATAGATTGGAGTTGTCAAAATATATTCCCAAAACGAGTAGTTGACTAAACCTTTGCTTTTTATAAACAGCAATTTATATTTTCTAATTAAACAATATATATAATTAGGTCCATTAGATTTTGTACACCAAGTTTTCTTTATAATTAAGAATATCAAAATTCTTCCTTGAAGTCCAAAATTTATCATTTCTAAGAGGAGGAGATTCCAGCCTTGATAATTAGCTAAAGACAAAGTTACATGATAATGATACAAAGACGTAAAAACATGATGATTAAGTTTTGCACTTCAAAATAAATTTAATCATTCAAGATTCACAACACCTTTATTTAATCGTTCCAATATATTATTAGGACCATTTAATTTTTCGCCAAGTATACGATTGACCAATGAAAGGGAGTTCTACACAATTAAGAAAATTAAATAGGCTATTCATTTGATTGAGGCCGGAAAACTAAAACTTACCCCTCCAATTTTATCATTTTGGCTACTTAAAAGATTATTAAAGTTTCCTAATTTAACATATGGGCAATTTGAAGTTTTCACATAATCAACTAATTCAGCCCAAAATTTCAACTTTGACTATGATTTTGGGGGAGCATAAATAAATAGAAAGATTAATATTATAACATTGTATACCATAAACCGATTAAATTTAACTTAGGATTACTAGGAAGATCTTTCCAAAGAACCCACGTAACATCTGCCAAACCAAAAGAAGGGATGAAGTCATAATGGTGATACCTACCAAGTCTTACACAAGCCTCCAAATTAAAGGAAGAGAAGACACTTTGTTTTTACAAATCATAATGATATTAACCTTATTATACTTACAAAAATCTTTAACTCCCTCCGTCGCAAGATGCCTCTTACTATCCCTTATATTCTAAAAGCATTCATAAATCATTGGCAGGTGGTAGATAGAACTTGGCTATGTTATGCACCCCTCTTCAGGCTAGATATTGCAGATTCTTCATTAGGGTCACCCTTCCTCCTCTTGGCAGAACTAGAAGCTGAAGCATTCTGAGGAAGGCTAGACCCTTCAACCCCCATCTCCTCAATCTGTTTAATGATTGAAGTCTCAGAATTAATAGAGTGAAAGGAGAACTCTTGCTGGGAGATATAACCCTCTATGATCTCATCCTCAACATGATCCTCCAAACTATGGGTATCATCATCAATCCCAGATTGCACCACATTATTTTCAAATAAATTTGCATCATCACTAATAAGATCATTAGCTGTAGGTAAGAATTCAAAAGCAAAAATATCTTCAGGGAACACAACCCTTAAAGGGATAGGGGATATAATATCATCCTTACTGATAGAGGGATGGTATAACACCTTCAAATTACTCACTTTTAAATAAATAATATTTGAGTAATTTAGGAGTATTACTGCCACGTGGCTAACACGCTTTCGGCAACCACCTACTAATTGACTAAGTAACTTGCAGTGAAATGACTTTAACCAAAATCATAAAACTTATTTATCAAGAAAATTAAATATTGTCTCAAACTCCAAATAAATCAAACATCATAATCTAAGTGAAGATCCCCTTCCTAATATGCGCCCATGCACATTCAAAATTCACCTGCAAAATTGTTTATCAAAAGGTAAACATGACAAAGCCAAATAAGAAAAAGAAAATATGCGTCAGTATAAAATTGAGTATGAAATGTACTAGATAAGTAATACACTTGTTCGTAACAATTTACATTTTGAAAAATCCGTCTGTAATAATTCAAGAATAACTCTCTAAGAGTAACTCCTTTCCAAACACTTTAGCTAATAGTTCAAGAATAACTTTTAATAACAAACTCTTTCCAAATAACATGGACTAAAAATAATCTTGAAAATAATTTCTCTTCTTATCTTCCCTTCCTTTTCCTTAGTGAGCACACCCCACAAGCTAGTCATCCCATCACACATCTATGTCAAGGGATTACAATAATTGCCAACAAGTGGACTTTGAAGTATAAATCCTTCTTGATGTTAATCAGGCGGTAATAATAATATGACTTGTAAGTCATGAATAAATCCTTCTTGATGTTAATCACGCGTAATATGACTTGTAAGTCATGAATAAATCCTTCTTGATGTTAATCACGCGTATATATGACTTGTAAGTTATGAATAAATCTCCTTTTCTCATAAACAACTTTTTGAACATTATAGGTTCATAAAAACCAATCAAACTTTCCCTTGTAAAAAGAAAATTAATTTTCCATAAAGGATACAAAACTTTTATATAAAAATGATTGTTAAAATCATTCTTTCTTTTCACTTCTAAGATTGAATAATAAAAAATTGTAACCATTTTCAACCGAATTTTCAAATCCATTCAACCATTAAGTCAATAAACAACTTTATTATATAAAACCATATTTAAAAAAATCTAGCTACACAACATACATTGATCTTGCACAAAGAGTATACTAGTATCTTCATTTATTTTTATGCTTGATCTTTATCCTAACTAACCAATAAGTAACTTATCATATGAACTTAATCATGAATTTAAACATAAATGACCTATCACGAGCATAATATTTTTGAGTAATAAATATTAAAATCTTTTTCTTGACCCGCTAGTAGAAAAAGGACGATTTGCATCACCCCATTTACGTCGCATCAAAGGCAAAACAACGCAATAAAGTAATTTGCGTCGCACGTAAAGAGGAGTGCGACTCATAACTTGGGTACATAAGTACCAGATTCGAGCTATATGCGTCGCACGTGCGTTAGATGTGTTGCAAAAACCCAATTTGCGTCGCACCTTATTCAACATGCGGCGCAGATACCAATCTCATTTTGTGTCGTACCTTATTCAACGTGTGACGCACATTATTTCCTCACGCCCATGATCCCGCCCTAAATAATTTTTTTCCTAGAGATCTGCGTCGGACTTCTAAACCCATGCGCCGCAAATGATAAGCCCACTATATATTCCAGCCCAATAAAAGCCTAACCTAAATTCCCTTCTCCCTCTTCAAGTGTACTGCACCGCTTCTCCTCTTCTCTTCAATCTTTCAACCTCGCTCGTCCTTCTCCTTCCTCAAAACTCTCAATCTTCTTTCTTTCTCCTCCACGGAAAAAAAAATCCCCTTTGAATTCATCTCTTCTTATCAAAACAAATTTCTCATTTCTCAAAAAATCGAACGGCAAAAGTTGACGAATTTGGTACGAATAATTAACGAACGAAGATTTTGATTTGTGCTGTTAAAGCTTCAAGAATCCGGTTTGGATCTAAAAATGGAAACCCAGGTGTTCAAAGTGGTTGCGAGTTCGACGAATTATGTTTATTTTCAGTTCAAGGAATTCGATTCGGACCATTTTATTTTCAGTTCTTGATTTTCAGGTACCATTGTATTCTGAATTTTTTGTTTTGCCATATTTATGTTGATTTTCGAAAGAAATAAGATGAACCTGGCTTGAATTTGGTAATATAAACGACCCAGTATAAATTGCTTGATATATATTATTTCCGCTCTATTTTTTTTAGTTTTTTAACTCAATTAAAATCAAACTTATGTTTGCAGATCCGGTGAAGGAAGAGAAAGAAGATGACGGTGAAGATTGAAGATTTAGTATGGTGGTTGCTTTAGATTTTAGGGTTTTTTGTATTAGATTTTTAATACCGTTGAAGATTTAGTATTGTTGGTTGCTTTAGATTTTAGGGTTTTTTGTATTAGATTTTTAATTTCGTTTTAGAGACATGAAATTGAGTTACCCAGATTGTATTGTTAAAATTTGTTGCTTGTTGATCTCAATGGAATGGTTTTAAACTCTATAGTAATTAAGTTATTAAGTCTAATTCTCTTCCTTTCAATTTCTGTCATGTTCTAATGGACGAAAATTATGTCCTAGACTAGCAAATTCTGAGATGAAACTTTTATTGCTTGTCATCTTCACCAATTCAACGAAAGTAAAGCATGTGCGTCACATGTTGTAACATGTCCGACGCAGATGATTGTTATGTGCGTCGCATGTTACAACATGTGTGACGCAGATGACAGTCAATTGGCTGGGTGTAGGAGTGATGTGCGTGGCACCTGCTCATAGTGCGACGCAAAATAGATTAGGATCTGCTTCGTGTCCTAATCCGACGCAGATCATGTCTCTCTCATCTGCGTCGAGGTCTGTGCCGTCGGACTCATGTCCGACACAAATGGGCGCCTCGCATCCGACTTAAATCATAGATCTTGTACTAGTGACCCAAAGAAATTGGAACTTGAATAAAAAAATATAAATCTGGAATAGATAAGAAGAGAAGGAAGAACCTTGAAGTAAGAGAGTATGAATTCCTTAAAGTTAACTGAAGGTATGGAGTATTTAAAGGAGTAGAATATGTAGTACTTAATTTCCAAAATTAAATATTTTCTAACCATCACCATAAATCAGGAGATTAAACTAAGATTTGTAACTTCCATCATAAATTTGGAAGTTTTAGGAAAACCAACCCCCCCCCCCAATTTAGTATAGGTTCCCGTCAAAAATATTGCTCAGGAAAAAAAATCTCCAAAATTCATTTTCAAATGTTTTTTGGTAAAACTTATTTAATAAAATTTTGACTACAATTTTAAACCAAAAGCTCAATAAATCTAATTTTGGCGCCATCTCCCATCAAAAAAATTTAAAATAAGTGAAATTACTAAAATACCCTTTACATAAAAAATTTATTTTAGAAGATAAATATTTTAATTCCTTGAATAAATACTAAAAAATATTGGGTATTACAGAGGAAGGAGGGGCAGTAACCCACCTACAGTAGTAGGAACAGAAGCAAGAGCTTATGAATTCTTAGCTCTGCTACCAGAGCCAATAGAAGAGGGTAGGCTGGCACAACAATATCATCTAACTCATCATCAAAGGAAACCACTTCAATGGTGGGGTGTCAAAAAACCACCCCTTTATCTTTTCCACTTATAGTAGGCAACGAAAGAGAAGCATGCTTCGCATGAACAAACTTAGGCACATCCTTTAAAACAATTTTACCACCACCAACAATTTTTTCCTTGCCAGCAAATGATTTAACAGAAAAATAATTCTTGTGCACAACATGCTTGATACTTGAAATAGCAACATATTAAGGTCTAACAATGTGTTTAGGCCTAGCCTCCACCACTAATGGTTGCTCAACATTGGATAAAGGTTTAACTTCCTAGTAGCACTTTGGACAGACTCAGCTAACCACTTTTTCTTGGATGTTTCATCAACATCACTTTCAACTCTCTTTGAGGAGGATACAAGAGAGTACAATAATCAATACGATGATCATCACATCCACAAAAGGAACATCCAGTGGATCACTAGCTCTAGTAATCTCAACATATTCCAACAATGGTTCAAAAATATCAACTCTAGCACAAGCACGAACAAAAAGGATCTTATGCCTAAGCACTTATGTAGCATCTAACATAATCAATGAACCCACATTGTTTGCAAGCCAACATATTAGCAACTAAATCAAAGTTAAGTAATTCAATAGGAAACCTAGGGATTCTAACCCACAAATCAACATACTTTATATCTTTAACATAGGGATAAAAGTGAGTTTTTCAAGGATAAATCACAAATAATTCCCCCTGAGCATGCCATAGTCTCCCAGACCTTACTAACTATAAATCCCAGGGTTAAGCACCCAATTTATTCCTTATATGAAGATATTCAACACCACCTTTCCAAAATTGCCAATAACAGGATCTAATAATTTACCAACCAAAAATGTTTTAGACAAATCATCAATATCCTTTTTTACTTGGATTAAGTCATCTAAAAAAATGGCTTTAGGGAATTCAAGACGACCAGGAGGGTCACTTACAGACAAATTTTCAGGACCAACAACATGCTCAGTCCTAGGAACAACATCATCTTCAGCAGCAGTAATGCAGGGGACATCACCGTCCCCACCACAATCCTTAAGGACCACTTCCTTAAATGATTTCATACACACCAAAAGACATAAAATTAGAAATTTAAGAGAAAATGGAGACTTTAAATGGCATCATAGAACAATAAATGAAAAGAGATAATTAAAAGAGAATGAAGTAAAGATACTGAATTGCACAAAGCAGCTGAACTTTTATACTAAAAAAAGAAAGAGCAAAACTCTATAATCGAAATTACATACCAGAACCGCGAAAGGACTTTTATCATCACATTAAATGCGATATCTGAAATAATGGACAACAATCCAACCTCTTCAAGCAAGAAATGCTGCAAACAATTACTAAACACCCCCCCCCCTAGAAATGATGGCAATACCTCCAAAATAATTAAAGAAACTCGCATACAAAAGGGGAATTAAATGAAAAATACCATCAAACCTCAGATAAACCCTAACCCTCGCACAAAATTTGTACTTGAAACCCCTAAAATGGAGCCATCTAATCTAGAAGGACAGTAGATTAGCTGTATACTTTGCCAAGGCAGCACAAATCACTATAATATTTAGATTAGGCCTCTACACTCTTTTGCAAAACTAGCCTTTTAATTGACTTAAGAGAAATCGAACACAAATCCACTAAAGAAGCTAATCTCTATTAACAAATGAAAGATAAAAATCGAGGTAAAATTCAGGCCAAACCATGATTGCAAAGAGCAACTATATCGATTTGAGGTGTTTTTTTATTTTCTTGAAACTAGGTATTTCTATAATATTGAAAGTGTTTTTTAAAATCAAATTTTCATTTTTTCATCATCCAAAACTCTAATATATATGTAATTTTATCGCTATAGATTTTAATTTTTGTTGTGACAAAAAAGTTTCCTTAATGAAATTTGTTGCAATACTAAATTGTTTCGGTTCAGTTGACTAAGGTTGAGGTTTTGAAATATAATATGTTTTATCCTATACATTGGACCTATGATCAAATGCTATAATTACATATAGTACACTATACTTATAGTTATTATTATATTTATCTAAAATAAAAGACTGAATAATGAGTTAAAATTAATTAAATATATTTTCATGACTTGCAAAACTACATTGTAAATGGAACTTATTTTGAAGTATATTTCAAGCACTCTCTAATGGTAACAAAATTATAATATTTTTAATTATATAGCAAAAGTTATATTTAATTTATATAATATAATAATTTAGGTTGTTTATTAAAAACCAAACTCTAATTTTCCCTATCCAAAACTATTTTTATGCATTTAAATATATATAATTTATTTTTAAATATTTAAAATAAAAATTAATGACATGACAATCCTACTTGGTGTTGTATTTTATATGTTGTAGAACTATAGATTATATGGATCATATTTCGAAGAATATTTTGAGCACTTTTCAATGGTATAAAAATTATAATATTTTGAATTACGTAGCAAAGTTATATACAATTTACGCAATTTAATAATTTAAGTTGTTCATTTAAAATCAAAACTCCAATTTTCGCTTATCTAAAGGTCCTTATATGTATTTAGATCTATGTAGAACTCTATTTTTGTAAAAAAAAAATAAAATAAAAATAATGACATGACAATTATACGTGGCGCGCTATGACCTTGAAATCCTAAGGAACTCCCTATGCTCTCCAAAATTTTCTCCAAAAGTACTAGTATTTGGTATCTGGGCAAATGCCTTTTCTCTTCGTGGAGAACATGTAGATTTTTGAGAATTTCATATACCCTGTTTGAACGTATTTTTGTCTGACATACAACAACAAAAGTTATAATGTAATAACTTTGAATATTCTATATCTTACACGAATGAATTTTGTAGAAAAGCCATAATTCTCATTCTAATTGAATTTCTAATTCTAATTGCACTTTATTACTTGAATAGGTTAATATAGTCAATAAAGCTTTTTATAAGTTACCTTAATAGAAAAGTTTCAATATAGTATAAATGAATCTTATTTGAAGTAGTTTTAAACACTTCCCAATAGTACCACAATTATAATTTCCAAACTACATGTTAAAAGTTATAATCGATTTACTGTACTTAAGTTTTTCATTGGGAACCCAACGCTATTTATTCTTATCGTAAACTCTATACATGACTACTTATCAATTTGAAACTCTGTTTCTTTTTAAAAAAGAATGACATGATAGTTAATAAGTGCGACAATTAGCGTCCAATTTGGCATAGACATGACAGTTAACAAGTGCGACAATTGGCGTCCAATTTGGCATTGACATGACAGTTAACAAGTGCAATAAATGGCGTCCAATTTGGACGCCAAATTGGACCCCATTTGTCGCGACCTCATGAGTGGGCTTTTGGATTTTATTTTATATATTAGTTATATGATATATATATGATATTAAGATTAAGATTGTATTCTTTGCCCTATTTGGCAATTGATATATGGTTTGTTTTTAGTTGATTGCGTTAGCTGATAGTTGATTCTATTAGTTTGTTTAATTATTTTCTTTATTATTAGAAAAGATAATTGGTCCTTAAACCAATCCTTGCTAGGCTACTAGCCTGCAAGACACACTAGTTAAGAGGTTGGGTACAAGGCTAAATAGCCCATAAGTAAATGCCCAACATATTATTGAGATGAGGATTCGAACCCTAAGTAATGCCATAAAATTCCAGGTGTTATTCCACTGAACTACCACCTCTTCCTCTATTAGTTTGTTTAATTGATTAGCTGGCTTGTTGAATTAGTTATTTTTATAATAGTGTTTCATGGGTAGATGATAGGTGATAATATTTTAGCGTAATTGATATCTTACCTCAATCTGTCCTATCCTTTTTGTACCAATAAACTCGTCTCACAAGTTTTTTTAATATTAAAGTTTGAGGTCCAAATAGTTTTTCAATGCTCTCTCGCTCTCTTTACTTAACATCAATATAAGAAAATTGGACTGGACATAGCGGACAATCCAGCCAAAGGTTTAGGTGTCTATTAGCTAGCAGTTACACAAGTTAATGGAATTTGGGCGCATCGATGCAACGATTCGGATTGCCAGGCAACGGTTAATCTTCCCACGCTATTTCATGTCAACTATATCCATGACGGTTCAACATTAACTAAGCAGGATACGTCTCTACCAGACATACCGGCTTGGGGGCTGGTTACATGGGGGCTGACTAAGTTCCATACCGATGCTCATAGACCGATAAGAATCTTCATGGTCAATGCACTCTTCATAGAACCGTTGACTTTGTCATACCGGTTTCGTTAGGATACCTTAACGGTACTCCTCCTTGGGCCATTCTCATATGGGCCTGGGCTTGATACAAGTACTATCTAAATGCGCCTACGGGCCTAATGATAAGCATCAATAAAGGATAGAATTATATCCCAAGAGGATAGAATTCCATCCAACCAATAGGAGCAGATTAGAGTCCTATCCTAGCAAGGACTCTTGTCGGCTCCTATAAATACCTCGTTGATCTGAGTCATAAGGTACGTTCACAATTACAGTTATACTCCACTTGAGAGCTACTGGTTTACCCATTACTGACTTAGACATCGGAGGGGCTTTCCTCGGATCAACCCCCGAGGTTAGCTTACGTGTTCTATTTTGCAGGGAATCAAACCAACTTAAAAACAGAGGAGATACCGATTCATACCATACCATTTATTTCATACCGGAATAGTTGGGATAAGGATTCGAACCCTGGACAATGCCCTACAATTCGGGTGTTATTCCACTAAACTACCACCTTTTTTCTATTAATTTGTTTAATTGATTAGCCAACCTTTTGAACTAGTTATTTTATAACAATGTTTCATGGATAGATGATAGGTGATAATATTTTAGCGTAATTGATATCTTACATCAATCTGTCCAATCCTTTTTTTTTACCAATAAACTCGGGGCTTGCTAAACAACGTCCTAGAATTTCCTAGTAACGCCCTAAATACGGAATTTTTATACCGTATTTACATACTTGCATTTATTTCTCTCTCCTCCCCGTGACTCACTTCCCTAATATTTCCAGATTTTATCCCCTTCTTCATTCAATTTCCCTCCCATCTTCTTCCACTCACCATTACACACGGTACTGCCGCACAACCACTACCGCACCACCATCGTCGAACCACCACCGCACCACCGCCGCACTCCTACCCTCGACACACCACCACCACCATACCCCGACCATTAGCCTCTCTTTCTGTTTTTTTTTTCATTTATAGTGAATTTTTTTAAAAAAAAATAATTAAGGGAGGCGTCCACCATGGACGCCCCATCACCGGTGGAGGCGCCCATGGCAGGCGCCTCACCAGATGGTGGAGCGCCTGCATTGGGCGCCTCCACCGGTGGTGGGGCGTCCATGGTGGACGCCTCCCTTAATTTTTTTTCAAAAAAACGGAGGCGTCTACCATGGACGCCCCACCACCGGTGGAGGCGCCCATGGCAGGCGCCTCACCATGTGGTGGAGGCGCCTGCCATAGGCGCCTCCACCGATGGTGGGGCGTCCATGGTGGACGCCTCCTTTTTTTAAAAAAAAGATGAAGAAAAAACAGGAGAGAAGAAGGGCGGGTGGTGCTGTGGTGGTGTGTTAGGTACCCTGGTGGTAGTGGTAGTGCTGTCGTGGAAAAGGTGGTGGTGGTGGTGCTGTCGTGGCGAAGGTGATGAGGATGGTGGTGGTGTGGTGGGAACTTTTGAAATTGGAGGAGGAGGGGTTAGGAAAGTGAGTCAAGGGAGGAGAGAGAAAACAATGCAAGTAAACAAATACGGTATAAAAATACCGTATTTAGGGCGTTATTAGGAAATTCTAAGACATTGTTTAGCAAACTAGATAAACTCGGCTCACAAGTTTTTTTAATATTAAAATTTTAGGTCCAAATAGTTTTTCCAATCCTCTCTGGCTCTCTTTACTTAACATCAATATAAGAAAATTGGACTGGACATAGTGGACAATCCAACCAAAGGTTTAGGTGTCTATTAGCTAGCAGTTACACAAGTTAATGAAATTTGGGCTTTGTCTATTAGCTAGCAGTTACACAAGTTAATGGAATTTGGGCTTCATGATCAATGGCTTTCCTCACCATCATCTTTTCATCAAATGATACGACCTTTCATCGCTGAAGTGTGTGTCCCATTTTCGCTAGGTCTCTCCAAACCAAACCTCCATTACTTTTTTTTTTTGATTCAGAGGAGGCAAAGCCAAAGATACAAAAACAGAACAAAACAAACAACCAAACAAGTAGCAAAAGAAACCACAAAGAAACTACTCTAAGGAGCAACCAACCGTGGGAAGGCCACGCCTTGGACATCCTCAGCTAAAATTCTAAATAAAGAAGAAGGGGGGTTATTTAAAATGTGGAGGCTACAGTTCTGAACTACGCCATGGTTTGCAAGCCAATCAGCTGCCCGATTTCCTTCCCGATAAACATGTTAAATGCACACTTTCCAAGTTGGGTCTTCAATGAGCTTCTTGCAGCTTTTGATGAGATGAGCACATTCACCACCTGCCTCTTCCTTGCGTTTGAGTATTTGCACACAAGCTAAGTTGTCTAACTGAATCAGAAGATGGGAAATTTGTAGATTACGAGCTAACTGGAGCCCTTTGAGGAGAGCTAACACCTCCGCTTTGAAAGCTGAGCAAATCCCAAAGTTAGCTGACAGAGCTGTAACAAAGGTTCCTAGGTGGTCGCGGATGATGGCTCCTCCTCCCGCCAAGCCTGGCGTCCCCTTGGCTGCACCATCGGAATTTAAGGCATAACATCCTTCAGATGGAGCAAGCCACTGGATAAAAATCTCTTTATTCTTCTTGAGCCCATTATTTGTATGACCAATGTTCAGCGCTCTTCGCATCTCGTCGTATCTAATTTGAAGAAAAGCTCCATAATCAACAGGTATATCCGCACCATTCTCGAACACTCTATTGTTTCTCCAACGGCAAAGCCACCAAACCGTGGTCCCAAATAATGTTGGCCAAAGTTCAGAAGAACCATGCTCATCAACCTTGAGATTGCTTGTGATCCATTGTTTCAGATTTCCACTCCAGAAAAAGTCCTTAGTGATCGGTCCACCAAGGGTTTGCCAAACCATGATGGCTGCAGGACATTCGCGTAGGATATGATTCGCATTCTCAGTGTGATGGCCGCAAATATAACATTTTGGGTCGTCCGTTAATTTGCGCTTGAATCTGTTTAAGTTATCCATGATTCTATCATGACATGCCATCCACAAGAAAGCTCTCTGTCGTTGTTGCACAGGAGCTTTCCATATGAGTTCCCAACATTCTTCATCTAAAACATCGGTCTCATGCCTCATAATATCAATGGCCGAACGTATCGTAAATTTTCCTTTATTATTACCTTGCCAGTAAATAAGATCATCTTCCTCCATGTCTTCTCGAATTTCATGAGCTTGAATTCGTTTTAGATGGTCTTGGGTAAGATAGGGAGCAAACACCTCCATTTCCATCCGAGCGTTGGTTCCCACATGTCATGAACCGTAGCTCCTGCTAATTCCAAAGGGAGGGGTTGAGTAACTACATCACTAAGAGGTTGATCCAGTACCCATTTATGTTCCCAGAATAAAGTGTTCAAACCATTCCCCACTGCCACACTCATGCCTTCGCCTAAAACTTTAGCATTTTCTGTTATACCAGCCCACACATTAGACATACCATGTTTTGGAATAAACATGTCTACATCACAACGACCTTGACAATATTTGTGACGTAAAACCCGTGACCATAGCGCATTTGGTTCTGTGAGAACCCTCCAACCAAGTTTCGTTAAAAAAGCCGCATTAGCTTGACGAGCTGAATGAATTCCAATGCCCCCTTGCTTCATTGGTTTTTGTAATACTTCCCATAAGAGAGAGTGAATAGCTCGTTTGTCTTCACTTCGACCCCAAATGAATCTTCTTGTTTTCTTATCTAGTTCGTCACAAATTGTTTTTGGAATTTTTGCCGTTTGCATAGAGTAGTTGGCCAAAGTTGACAGAGTTGATTTGGCTAATGTAATGCGACCCGCAAGTGAAAGGTATTTGGTTTTCCAACCTGAGAGCCGACGATCAATTTTTTCACACAAGTGACTGAAAGTTTCTTTAGTTATGCGGCTCGTGAGAGTTAGCATACCTAAATACATGCCCAAATCATCTGTAGCCTCTATTTGAAGAGCTTCAGATAAAATAGATTTAGTATCCATATCTACATTCTTCGAAAAATACACACGACTCTTGGTTAAACTGACCTTTTGCCCCGACGCATTACAAAAACGATCCAAACAATCATGAATAACTGTCGCCTGATCAACTGGAGCCTCTGCAAAGAGTATAATATCGTCTGCGAAAAATAAATTGGATAGCAATGGGCCTCCACGACTCGCCCGAATTGGCTTCCACTTATTTTCTATGATGGCAGCTTCAATTGTTTGGAAAAGGCGCTCCATACACATGACAAAGAGGTAAGGTGACAATGGATCACCTTGACGCACTCCCCTTGAAGGTTTAAATGACCTCGAAGGTTCCCCATTCCATAGTACCTTCAACTCTGACGTAGTTATACAATCCATTATAATATCTACTAACAGAATTGGGAGATTCATTTGGGAAAGTGTCTCTCGAATAAAGGACCATTTAAGGCGGTCGTATGCCTTTTCAAAATCCACTTTGATAGCCATGAAGCCTTTGGATCCTTGTTTGCGACGCATTGTATAAATAACTTCCTGCACAATCACAATGTTATCTGTTATCTGTCTTCCCGGAACAAAACTCGCCTGAGTGTTTGAGATAAGGATGGGCGGGATCGGTTTCAGCCGATTCACTATCACTTTCGTGATGATTTTATAACTCACATTACAAAGGCCAATGGGATGAAAATGAGCCGCAGATTCAGGAGTTTGAAGTTTAGGGATCAATGCAATGTGCGTGCTATTAATACCTTGTGGAAGTCCTTTCCCTTGCAGTGTTTGTAATACCATTTCATAAACTTTATCCGCTACCAAATCCCAATTTTTTTGATAAAATAAGGCCTGGTAACCATCAGGCCCAGGAGCACGAAGCGCTCCTAATTGCGGGATTACCTCGTCAATTTCGGCTTTGGTAAATGGTTTAGATAAATGATTCCAATCAGACATTGCTAGTTCCGGGAAAACGTCTTGCGGTATCTCAGCATTCCCCTGACATGTTCATCCGTAAACAAGTTGTCGAAGTAATCTAACTTCTTCCTTTTCCGTAATCCAGTTGCCTTCATGATTCTTTATGGCAGTTATGTTATTTCTCCAACGTCTCATGATGGTACTCAAATGAAAGAAAGTAGTATTTTTTTCACCATTCTTCAACCATTCAATTCGTGATTTTTGATACCAAAGTGTTTCTTCTTGTTCGAGGATGTCATCCAGTTCACGTCGAAGTTTGGCTTCCAATTTGATAAGCCCTTTATCCACTTTATTTGACAGTGATTTTTGAATTCCTGCTAACCTTGCCATCAAGTGACGTTTTTGATGGAAAATGTTACCAAAAATCTCTTTGTTCCAGTTCTGTAATTTTTGAGCAAGGTCCTGTAGAGCCGGCCCAAGAGGTTCCTCTTTGCGCCAGTTCTCATTGATAAAGGATTGAAAATTCTCATGAGACATCCACGCTGCTTGGAATTTAAATGGTCGCGTACTGGTTTGTAGGGGGATGAAACCATTAGGAGAGATGATAATGGGGCTATGATCAGATTGAATCGCTGGATGGTGTTTCACATGAGCCTTGTCAAAGCGAAGACTCCATTCACTATTACACAGTGCACGATCCAATCTTGCACTTTGATAGGTTGTTTCAGAAGAACCTCTAGCCCAAGTATGTGCAGCCCCAGAGAATTCAATTTCAATTAAGTCCAACTCATCAATTCATTCATGAAATTTAAGAGATCTTCGAGTTGTTTCACGACTTGAACTACTTCTTTCGGAGGGGAATCTCGTTTCATTGAAATCACCAGCAATGAGCCACGGTTTATTATGAGAACGAGCAAAGTTTTCAAGTTCTTCCCATAAATCTTTTCTCTTGGTGGGATCGGGGCTAGCATAAATCGCAGAAAAATACCAAGGAGTAGCACCAACTCTCGTAATATTCATTGTGATATGTTGAGCATGCTGAATTATTGGTTCCACTGTCACCAAATCCGGTTTCCAATAAACCCAAATCCCCCCACTAAATCCTTGAGCATCCACTCGAGTATGCCCCGAGTAGCCTAATATTGTGGCAATATGATCCGCTTGAGCACCTCCCATATGCGTCTCTACTAAGGTGATCACATTAGGTTTATGTGTTTTAACAAGTTCTTTAAGGGCAGCCATAAAAGCACGGCTTCCTGCCCCCTGCACATTCCAGACCATGCAGGTGATAGGAAGGGAATCTGGAGCAATGTTAGGTGTTTTATTTTCCATAAAAACGGGTATAGAAGGTAACGAGGTCCAATAAGCATGACTTAACATCCTAATAAGACTTTGAATATCGTTGGGAATCAAGATATTACATACAAGTTCCGGTGTTTCCTGGGTAGGAATCCACCATGTGTCCATCCTTACTTCCATGATGTGAGTCAGGGGGATCGCCTCCACCAGATAGGGGTTGTCCATCACATGTGTTGCGCACAAAGTCTTCTCCGGGGGGATGAGCAGTTTGATGATGTCTGGAGGACGAGGAATCATGGTAGGGAGTGATGGATTGGTCTGGCGTGGGTTGGTGGTGGAATAAGGCATTATCGAAGGTTTTCACAGTGATGGCTTGGTTAAGGTCTTGAGTGTTAGCTGAGAATAGGCTTAGAGAATTTTCTTTTCCAGAGGCTTCGTGATTCACGTTACTGGGGTTTGAAAGTGAAACACTATTAAGGTTAATTTCCTCCAAAACCTTATTTTTGGAAACTCGAGAAGATTTGCTCCTTTCTTGAGTGATTTTTTTTGAATTTTGGCTTTGGTGATGAGATTTTTCCTAAATTAAATGTGATTGCCTTATTGGTAACTTTGGAAATCTTTTGTGAACAGTCTCCCAATTCCACCGTGTGAAATTGACTTACGCCTACATTTTCGTATGAAATTACTCGTCCAATACTTGCCTGAATTGGTTCCTTAGAACCTGCTAACAGCTCCTGATTTTTCTCTAAATCAGTTTCGCGTGACTGTAGTTCCACGTCCGGACTTTCCAAAACCGAGAAGCGTGAGCCTTTCCCTGCATCTTCTGTACCTTTTCCGAGGACGCCGGTATTTTTCATCAGACTTGACTGTTGAGGTTGGACAGTATTTTTGTGGACAAGATCTTCAGCAGGTTTAGTAGCAGTGGTAGTAGCCTTGGTGATCATGGTAGTGCGTTTCTTAATTGGTTTCTTGACTAACATCCAAGACCCAAAATCTTCCACCTCTTATGGTTTGTGTGATGGGCTTGATTTTGTCATAGGATTAGGATTATCCACAAAATTTTCTAGGTCCGTGTTGGGACATGGATGTTCTTGATGTTGTTTACAATTGTCTGTAGAATGTCCCATCATACCACATTTATAACAAATGAGTTTGATACCTTCATATTGGACCTTCCAGATTTTTCCTTTGAGCCAGAACTTGGATAGAAGAGGTTTTGTAAGGTCTATCTCCACACTTATTCGTGTGAATTGACCTCGGTCTGCTTGAGCAGTTGTACGGTCCACACGAAGAACCTTCCCTATTTTTGAGCCTACCTTATGAAGGAACTGGGTATCAAAGTATTCAACCGAGAGATTTGGGATCCTTACCCAAGCTGTAAGAACTTTCAGAGGCGACTCATCAGGAACAAAGTTTGGGACCCATTTTCTAATTGTTAGATAACAATCATCTATCATCCAGGGTCCTTGAGCTAAGACAAAATTATAGTCTTCTGTATTTGTGAATCTTGCTATGTAATATCTGCAACCAATATCAGTTAGCGCAAGCTCTCCTTTGAGACTCCATTTTCTCTTGAGCTTTCTCATGAGTCCCATATAACCCACTTTACCATCAAACATTTTGATGATCAGTGAATTGCGCCAGGGTTTTCTCATTCTTCGTTTTTCGTCTTTAGATAGCAGGATAACTGGGCAGCGTTCATCTTCCATCATATCTTCCGGTGCCAAATCATCATCAGAGACATCATCATCATCCATCAAATAATTATCTTGTGTGGGACTTAATCCGTTTGTTCTTGCTCCATTGAGCATGTCTCTGAATGAAGGTGGTGTGTTTGCTAAATTATTTGTAGCTTGCACAGTAGGAGGAATCTGGATTGAATTCATAGGAGGAATGGGTGTTTGGGTTGAATTTTCAGAAGTGGCTTGATTATTAAAAATTAGGTGAGTGATTTTACGCTTGGGTTTCTTTGTAGATCTTGCAAGTAAATCTACTTCTTGTTGCGAGGTGGTATTCGCGAGAGAGTTTTTCATAGAGAGAGAAACGCTATAATACGTAGATCCAGAATTTTAGACTTTTACCAAACCTCCATTACTTGATTTAAAACAAAGAATTAATGGCAAATTAATTTTTGGTAAATTCTTTTCACCTAAACTTATATGAACATTTATTAAATTTGCTTGTAATTAATCAACCTTCTTTTCATCTTTTTTTACAACTAACTGAACCTAGTCAATCCTATTTAAACTTAATATGGTTACATATTTACATGCATTTTTTTAAGGTGAAAAGAGTTAAAGAGCACACTTAATAAATTTTAACTAGTTATTAGGTCCGAGCTATGTCCCGGGTAAGAAAAAAATTTCGTTAATTAATATATTACTTTATGATAATAATACTAAATACAAGTAAGTCTAGTGGTTAAAACTTTAGTATATGTATTTGAGGTCTTGGGATCAAACCCTATACTATGCACTTTCTTAATTTTTTTATTGTACATGGATTACATGAACTAAAACACCTTAGGGAGAGCGTCACGTGGCACAGTCACATCTTCATTTGTTAGAAAATGAAAAGTGTAATAAAAGAATAATAGGCAATGATAAACTACTTTCATGCTTTACGTCCTCCGTTACAAACTATTTTAAGAATATGGCAAAAAGATGAATTACAGAACCCTAAAAGTAAAGAAAGTGAGAGGCAAGCAATGTAATTAATCTAAACAAGACTGAATCAAGAAAAGGATTGTATACCAAAAGTATACTCATTTATACCAACCTAACTTTAATTTGTGTTACAAATCTTCAAAAGAATAAACTAAATAGAAAAAGAAAAGTCCTGTATAATTTATTTAGACTTTGAGGTACAATGAGAATCAATACTATTCCCATCTACCTGAAATGTGAGCTCACAATTCAATCTCAACCAGAATTTAACAGACTTCAATGGCCCAACTCTCCACCTTGTTCTTGTATGCCCAATTAAATCAAATGCAATTCTATTCTGCTTATAAGAACGATCCACAATAGCACTATGATCAGGGTCCAACGGTATAGAATACGATTTAACATCATAGTTAAAATATGCTGAACCATTCTTGTCAACTTCAAAGGGATTATTTTGCAATCTGGCAATCTTCAAACCATGAAAACTAAGGTAATAACCGAAATCTGAAAAGCTAGCATGAGCCTGAACATTATCATTTTCTGCCTTAAAAACAATGTTAATCTCAGTATTAAGAACACCACCTTGAGTGTACTGAAAATTATCAAGGCGAGCATAAGTAACGCTTACAAAGGGTATTTTGGGTCGAATAGCGAGGTACCCTATGAAGATAACCATGCCAGTTATAATGACTATAACCGTGCATATTGTGCAGATGATTGCTGCGCACCATATCAATGGGTGGGTGCGGCGTTGCGATCCGATTATAGGCCTTGGCATTGACAAAGAGGAGTAGAGGTGGAAAGGAATTTTAATTTGATAACGTTCGGCATTAAGCTAGCCAACGTTTCAATACAATTTATTTGTGCTACTTTTGTAGGGTTTTGTGCCGGAATGTTGTTTGCATTTTACGGATGGAAGGAAAGATATGGAGGGAGGTGAGAGAGGAGAAGAAGTTTTAAGGTTCCTGCTCTTAATTGGCAGGGAAGGTTTTGGTATCTTCTTTTCCTCAAGGTAAAGTTTGTGTAATAAGGGAAGGTGGGAATTTTTCAGATTACTTTTGAATTTTATATGTTGGATCGTAGGAATCTATATTATGGTATGTTAATGTTGTATTTATCGTACATATGGGGAATAAATAGGTTGCCATACTCTGTTTTGAAGTTTTAGCAGATAATCTTGATTCTTGACCGTTATCAAGCGCCAAAATAACGACCGCAGAATCTTCAATTCCGACGCTTTCTTTCGAACAGATTAATCTGAGCTTCTTCGTAAAGTAAGTGTCTCATATTCTTCTATTTTTAGTGTTATTGTTGTCCATTTAGTTAATCTCTTGGCTTATTATCTTACTTTTTTTGGTCCATGTTATTATTCACTAATAAATTACAAAGGATTAGAGCAATGGATTTATGGGATCTTATATTGTGAGTACTATTTTTGAAATGGAAATTTGTGAGTAATTGGAGCTGACGGGAATATTACTTTGGGTTAGTGCTCGATACCATGAGCTTATAACGTAAATCTCTATTCCACAATAAGTGAAATACTTTTTTTATTTGCCATATTCACAATAAGTGAAATCAAACTCTAAATAGTAAAAAAAAAAATCACTTTTATTACAAATATGCCACCGAAAAGTAAAAGGGGACCACAACTTATTTGTTTCATCACTAAACCTAGCGAAACCCTAGCGAAAACTCCTCAACGCCTCCGCCGCGTTATCTCCCCTCCCCCTATTGGCTCGTCGACAGCCTGAGCATCTCCAGCTCTATACAGGTCGTCGGCGAGCCCAATCTCTTTTCCCCCCCACAGTAGCCAGTCGATCGGTGGCATCAAAGTTTGGTTTCCGGAATCTCGAGGAACGCCACCACTCGAAATCGACCGCCACAGCACCAAAACCCATTGGCTTCTCTTTTCTGGGTGCCGGCGAATCACCACCACCACCTGATGTTAGTAACCGCGTTCTTCTGCTACAAATCTAACAACTACTGTGAGGTTATCACTAAGCTTTACTATTTTCTTTGCTTAAATTTTACTAGGCAGTAGTTTCTCAAATTAGTTTAGGCTGTTGTTGGTGCCTCTTTATCTACTAGTGGTTTTATTGTTTTTGTCTTTTAGAGTTATCTCGTTATTTTAGAATTCATGAAAAAGAAAGGATGAGTTAAAGGGGGATTTGTGCCTTTATCACTTTGACGAACTTAATTGTTCTTCATCTAATTGGGTTCAGAGGCTTGATTTTCTTATTAATCCGTTTGGTATCTTCGAGTATGCTCGAAGTTTGAAAGCTGAGGGTAATACCTTTTACAGAAACAATGACCTTAAGTCAGCCATTGCACACTATATTCAAGCCATCAAGTTCTTGTTTTTTGCGGACATTAATAATTAGGAAGAAAAGTCTGTGTTTTTAAGTCTAATTTTATCTATCAATCTGAATTTGGCTGCGTGTTTTACCAAGGAAAAGGATTTTCTGAAAGTGGGTGAGTTATGCTCTCTTGTTTTAATGTATGACGCTACCAATGCCAAAGCTTATTTTAGGCGAGCTGTTGAGCTTTGGAACTTAGCCAACCCGACATAGGGTTACTAGATCTTGTCCAAGCCCTTAAACTCCACCCGAATAATGGAGAATTTCAACAAAAATTTAATGAAGTATCGTCCATGTTAGGCATGTTTTCAACTTGTGTTGATATTAATGCTCAAATAGTCGGTGAGGATGAAGTCTTGAGTAAATCTTCACTCCTTGAGAAGGAGGGGAAAAGGAGAAAGGTAGGAGAAAGGAAATCCTACCAGGGTACCACCACTATCACAGTGGAAAAGAATCAAACCTTCTCAGAGAAGGTGACCATGAATGTCGTTGGAACAGATCACGACATTAAAGTTTCTACTTCAAACCTGGAGTCTACTTCATGGAAAAAAACGAAATCTATAGGGTCCCAATTTCAATTTTCAAATCGGAAAGCGCGGGATACCTATCTACATATCACCCCTTCAATGTACAGGGTGATGTCAGCGGGGAGAACCTTGCATTACCATTGCTCTTCCCAAAATCAAATCATCAGCATCCGAACTTTAAATCCATCACAAGGGATGGATTGCAGCACGATTATAGATTACCATACACCTATGGAGATGAGACACTCCCATGTGGAAGGGTACGAGCAGAGTATACAAACTCCAATTTTTGGCCTCGATTTAGCGGCTACAAGTATGGATTCTGAAAAGTCGTCTTGCGTCTCTTTGTTACTACCTCCACCCTCCTCCTTTTGTTCGCCGACAAAGTCTACTTCACGGGTCAACAATCAGTCTACCAGCAAGATGAAAATCTCCTCTCGTTTGCACTCCAGTATCAAAAGCCAACATAATACGGTAAAGCGTCGAAGTATCTCTTTCTCTAACCCTTTGTTTTGCAGGATGCGCATTGGATCCAAGAGAAGTCCATCCTGCTTTACTGAGTACGTCTGCTATCCTTGTCGAAAGAAATGTTATGCCCCCTCCCCCTGTTTTAGTAACTAATCCTGTTCAAGATGATTTTCTTATGTTTGGTTAGTATGTTCCCTAGGTTGTAATTCAATTTTTATTAAATGCAAGTTTATCTGATGTCAAAAAAAAAAAAAAAGACTTTCTCCCTCTATATTCCTTGATATGTGTGTATTTTTTCTATGTTTCACTTATTGTGAAACGGAGGAAGTATTATTTTTTTTTTACTTGAATAGAGGAAAAGAATATTTCACTTG
Organism: Beta vulgaris subsp. vulgaris; assembly: GCF_026745355.1. Lineage (NCBI taxonomy): Eukaryota > Viridiplantae > Streptophyta > Magnoliopsida > Caryophyllales > Amaranthaceae > Beta > Beta vulgaris. The sequence continues at coordinate 21,699,986 of NC_079206.1, forward strand.
GACACTTGCCATTTTACCTTAATGAATTATTATCTCTTGTAATGACTAATGAGATATTGTTCATGTGAGAATTTATTTACCCTCGTAGGATTTAGGAATGAGTCCGTCCAACTTTTGTATTTCATTATACCTTAAAACATGATTTTCTTTTGAGAGTGTTGAGTTCCAATTATCATATTTGATAAGCAGTGAGTTTGGAGGATATTACGAAGAGAATTTTGGACCCTTAACTAAACTCAACCAACTCAAAGCCGAGAGATGAGAGAGAAAATTGTAGAGAGAGACAAACCCTTAACTCCTCCACCCAAAAGCCCCCCCCCCCCTTCTAAAACCGCCCTCACGACATCTTACAACCTCCACCAGCGTCATAGTTCCGCTCCGCCGCCAGGTAGGGTCAACAAGAGTGCTTTGAGTCCATCCAAGGTTGTTGATGATGATCATCCCTTGAGTCTTTCTTTTCGGGTTGCCGTATCACCTGAGTCTTCCAGCTTCAAGGATAAGCCCGAATCCTTCCCCATTTCGAGCCAAGATAGGGGTGGCCCTCTAGCCATCCAAAAGGATCATGTCATTGTTCCTATTTCTGATGAAGATTACTCGGCTCTGAGTAAGCCATGGAACATGGCCATAATATGTAAGGTAGTTAGGAAATCCTTCTCAAGAGAATTTTTGAAGATTCAACTGGTTAAATTATGGTCCTTGCCGGAGAACATTGATCTTATCGCAGTTGGGAGAGGGTTTTACGTGGTTGTTTGCCCATCTTACCAAAAAAGAGCTTCCATCCTTGCCGATGGTCGATGGGTCATCCAAGGAGCGCACATTTGGGTGCAATGTTGGGAACCGGGGTTTCGGCCGTCACAAGCAAAATGTAGCAAGGGTGTAGTGTGGGTTAATCTACCAGAACTACCCTTGAAATTTTATAAACAAGAAATTTTAGTAAAACTGGGTCGCACCATGGGAGAGGTGGTGAAGATTGACGCGAGAACGTTAGAGGGAGGGAATAAGAGATTTGCAAGACTCTGTCTTCTAATGGAAGGAGCTATAAAACCTCCTTCAGGTGCTTGGCTCGGGAAATCCTTTCAACCTCTTGAGTTCATGGAGGGCCAGTGGTTTTGTGAGAGCTGCAACGTTAGTGGTCATTCGGGAAACTCATGCCGGAATAATAGAGCTCCGGAGGTCGCGAAGGGGGGGAAACTCCCTGAAAATCCCGAAGCCACGTGGGTGCCATCTGGGTACAAGAAAAAAGTCAACACAAAGGAGATGATAACTGAAAGAGGAAAGTCAAAAATAAGAGGGAAATCCCACAATTCTAGGTGGACCCCTAAAAAGACGAAAGAAAAAGAAACAGGAGAGAGAGTCGAAGAAATAGAAGGCGGCGTGGGTCAGAGAGAAATGTCTCATCCTAGGAAACATGTCGCTGCAGAGGTAAACAATGATGAAAATCCCTTCACTCTCCTTCAAAATCTTTCGGAAGATTTTATGGGAAATACCATACCCCCTCTGCTGCCGAAACGTGGCGTTCAGGGTACTGCTACCCTGCTACCCAGAAATCCCGACGGTTCCTCGTCAAGCGTGTGTTTGAGTCAGTCACCAAAAAACAGCTCAAAACAGAGTGAAACCCAAACCCATCCAAATCCTAAACCACAAAAAATATCAAACACTAGCCCAGCTGAAAAAAATTATGAACTTTCCCATGGAGATCGAAGTATCCTCCCCACCACCTCTATCACCATCCTTAAGCCCACCCTCTCCAGAATCACCCCCTCGAGTCCACCACATAAAGCCGATAGCCCCAATAAGATTTTTTACCCCAGCCCTCCCCCTCAAACCGGAAACTTCTCTACTATTCGTGGATTACATGCTAGCGGAGGATCACGGGGAAATAATCGAAATATCATTGTTCGAAGTGAAACAAATGATCCTCGACCCCAAGAATGCGGACCCACGGTTCAAGGGGCTGTTAATGTACATCTCAGGTGTGGGGTTCTTTCCCGCTCACCTTCCCCAAATTCAAAATACAAACCATCTTCCCCCTATGGTTCAGATATTCCTAAAGTGGCTAATGAGGAGAGAGGACGGAGCCGACAACGAAGAACGTGATCTTCTTCACAACTTCGGGCCGTGGTTGGACCCCCGAAGTCTACTGCCTCACCATCGCCAAAAAGCAAAACTAAGGTTAGAACCGATTGTATTCAAGGCATTGAGCAATACCAACGCTCTCCTTCTTGCGAACCTTCTTCCCATGCTAAAACAGATGATAATAATGGCAAATTGGGACGAGGTCACAGAAGGAAATGGCCTGCGGGAAGACGAGGTCACTCTAAAACCGATGAGGAACATGTGGCTATGCCCCAAGACGGGCGAACCGGTCTTGCCGTGGGTGGAAACCGAGAGTGCGGTAGTGAAGTCACTCAAAGACAAACCCCACCGTCCCTTTGATATGTCCATAATCATGTGGAATGCAAGGGGGATAAGTCGCCCCTCCTTTAAACCAAATGTGCGACACTTGATTATGAATCATGAACCTGACATCCTCATATTGGTTGAAACGCAAGTTCCGAGAGTTTCTACGGGATGCTTGGTTAATGACTTGGGATTTGACTCATCACATCTTGTTGAACCTACTGGTAGAGCGGGGGGGATTCTCCTTCTGTGGAAGTCGAATAAAATCAATATCCACATACTTGGGGAGAATCGTCAAGGAATATACGCGCTGGTGGAGGTATGTTCTTCTCAAACTTCCTTTATTATTACGGCCGTATATGCGAGCCCTCATCATGATATGCGTGTGAATTTATGGGATGATTTGTGTAAATTTTCTGAAAATTTAAATCATCCATGGTTAGTTATAGGGGACTTTAATGAAGTTACTTGTCAAAATGAAAAATTTGGGGGTAGAAGGATTAATTACAGAATGGTCAATATGTATGTGAAAGCCATGAATTATTGCAAGTTAATTGACTTGGGGTATAATGGGTCTAAATTTACTTGGACTAATAAGCGCCGAAATAACCCAATTCTCGAACGTTTAGACCGGGGGTGGGGTAACGGGGCTTGGTGTTCGAAGTTCCCGAATGCAAGTTTGTGGCATCTCCCGCGGGTTACTTCCGACCATTGTCCTCTGCTATTAAAGCTTGATAACCCGACCCCTAGGCATGGCCCTAAGCCCTATAGATTCGAACCCATGTGGTTTAGAGATCCATCCTTTGACCAAACTGTGGATAGAGTGTGGGAAAGAGAAAATACCAATGCGCAAGGAAGGTTAGAAAATGTGAAGGACTCTCTAATTGAGTGGAATAAGGAAGTTTTTGGGAACATATATCTAAGAAAGAAAAGGGCATTTAGAAGACTTGAGGGCACTCAAATAACGTTACACTTAAACCCAACCTCACCTTTCCTACAAAATCTCGAGGAGCACTTAGAGAAGGAAGTTAAGGAAATTTTAGATCAAGAAGAGTGGCTATGGATTATGAAATGTAGGGTGGATTGGATAACGGAAGGGGAGAGAAATACAACCTTTTTTCATCGAAGTGTCATAATAAAGCGTAGCTCCAACCACATTCTTACCCTTAGAAATGACGTGGGGGAAAATTTGATCAGACCGGAGGAGATTAGGAATCACCTTAGGAGTGCCTTCCTGAACCTTTACACTACTGATCACTTAGTGAGCCAGAATGAGATGCATTTTCAGTATGGAGACCTTAGCATTACCCAAAAGCCTAGTCTTGAGGAAATTAAACTAGCTCTCTTCTCAATGAAACCCCTTAAAGCCCCGGAGCCTGATTGCTTCCATCCTGTATTCTTTCAGAAAAAGTGGGAGGTTGTGGGCCCCAGGGTGTCTCATGAAATTCAAAGTTGGTTTGTAAGCGGGAAGATTCCGGATCAACTTTGCCAAGCTCTAATCTGTCTCATCCCCAAACAACCATGCCCGGAAATTGTAAAACACCTGAGACCTATAAGCCTCTACAGCACTCTTTACAAGCTGGTCACCAAAATTATCGTCAATAGGTTAAAGCCTGTCATCCCCCAGTGGATTCCCCGAACCAAACAGCTTTATGAAGGGTAGGGGGCCTGAAATTAAGATAGTGGTGGCTTCTGAAATTCTTCATTCTCTTCACAAAAAGAAAGGAAAATGGGGTTGGTTCGCCCTAAAAATTCACCTTGAGAAAGCTTATGATCGCATGGAGTGGAGTTTTGTTAAAAAATGCCTGCAAATGCATAACCTTTATCCTGCTTCAGTGAACCTAATCATGAATTGCATTTCCAAGGCTTCGTCCTCTGTGCTTGTTAATGGCCAAAAGACTGAGTCATTTGCTCACTCCAGGGGCCTTAGACAAGGAGACCCTATGTCGCCTTACTTGTTTAATATCTGCCTTGAATACCTGACAAGTCTTATCAATCAGGCCACTAAGTCTAAGACCTGGACCCCCTTTTGGGTGGGTAGGAAGAGAGTCTCGATATCTCATCTAATGTTCGCAGATGACCTTCTGTTATTTGGGAGGGTGGATGAGTCAACTGCGGGGGCGGTCCGCGAGGTTCTCCAGATTTTTAGTGCGGAGTCAGGCCAAAAAATCAATGAGGATAAAAGCAAACTAATCTTCTCCCCCAATACACCTAGGGTTCTCCAGGACCTTTTCCAGGAAACAATTAAGGTCAAGAGCTCTGAAAATTTAGAACTATACCTAGGCCTTCCTCTGTCCCATAAAGGACCAAAGAAAAGAGATGTAGAATTTGTGGTTGATAAAGTTAGGAAAAGACTAGCATCATGGAAAACGAATTTCTTGTCAAGAGCGGGTAGGTTAGTTCTTATCTCCTCAACCTTGAATACTATCCCCAGTTACTACATGCAAGCTAACTTTTTCCCTGTAGCTACCCTGGTCGAACTTGACAAAATCTGTAATAACTTCTTATGGGGTGAGACTGATCTGAGGGGAGAAATCGCATGCATTTGGTCTCTAAAGACAACACCTTTCTACCCAAGAAGCTCGGGGGCCTAGGAATTAGGAATCACCGAACCTTAAATACCTCACTCATGGCTAAGCTTGGGTGGAAAATGTGTCACGGCCCTACTAACCTTGCTCAGGAGTGTATTTTATCAAAATATGTCAAAAATTCGGGGGTCACCAAATTTGAGAATGGATCCCATGTATGGCAGAGTATTGGGAAAGGCTGGCATATCCTTGAGAATAGTTGTCAGTGGAAACTAGGAAATGGGTTAACAACCTCCTTTTGGGATGATGACTGGTTAGGTATAGGCCCTATCCGCAACTGTGTGGTTGGTCCCTTGTCAGAAAAGGAATCAGATGTGAGTGTCCGGAAAGTCTGGAACATGGGGGACTGGGATGGTATCACCTTCTCCTTGGACCTTCCAGAATATGTTATGAATAACATTTACAGCTTTCACTGGCACCCAACGGAAAACCTAGACACCCCCTTCTCTTCTCTTGTGATAAATGAGACCTTCTCTTTGAAAATGGCCTTCCAAAAAACGACAAATAATCAGATTGACAGCACAAGGAGTACATCATGGGTCTGGGGAAGCCAACAACCACCAAAAATAAAGCTCTTTTTATGGTTAATCTGGCATGATAGAATCCCCACGCAAAAACTTCTATATAACAGGAAAATTGTCCCTATTCGATTGTGTAACATGTGTGATTCCTATGAGGAGGATGTTTTACATGTCTTGAGAGACTGTGAGCTTATAAGAGAAGTCTGGAGTGCAATCCCCTTTGAAACCTTTGGAGATACCACTGAAACTGAAAATTGGTTCATTAAGAACTTGTCCAATCATGAGACTTTCAAAGGTATTCCGTGGGCCATCCTATTCCCTTTCATTTGTTATGTTATCTGGACGTCCCGTAACAAATACCTCTTTGAAAGCATACCCATCCCCCACCCCTCTCAAATCCTTCAGCGAGCCTCCGCTGCGGCACAAGAATTCAGAGCCATAATGCCTAATGTGTCTAATAAAACGAACCTTGATCCTAATCCCTCCCCAATTTCCTTACTTCCCCAGAATTGGTTGGTGCTCCACACTGACGCCTCCTTTATCTCACTTAAGGTCCCTGCTGGAATAGCAAGGTTGTTTACGTACGAGAACGGTATTTGGGTGGCGGGGTTTTCAAAAAAGAATTTACACTCATAGTGCCAAAATGTCTGAATTGCTTGCAATAATTCATGGTATGAAAATAGCTATTGATAACAATTGTAATTTCATTCTGATATGCTCGGATTGTAAGGAGATTGTTATGTTACTGAACCAAGAGAAAGAGACTACTGATCTATATGCCTATGCTTTGAGTGCGTGTAGGGAGTATCATCAGGTGGTCAGGAATGCCCGGTTCGTGTTCGTGAAGCGTGAGGAAAATCAAGTTGCGGATTGCCTAGCTAAAAGCAGTAGAACTAGTGATGATGGAATTAATGTATTGAGGAGACTTCCCTTTCCCCCCAATGTCTGTAATGAATTACTTATCTTGGATTGTAATGGGTGCTTTAAACCCTTAACTGGATTTAATTATGTTATGCTATGCTTGCCGTTTTAACCAAAAAAAAAAAAAGACTAAACTCAACCATAGATAATCCAAGATCTTCTGAAGAACGAGATCAGATTGTGAGATCAAATACAAAACCAAAACGCAAGATTACTCATTTGATCTTTGACAAGTCTTCTCAAGGGAAGAATCAACATATGGTAACAGATAATTTTGTTGAACCCAGTGTTAACGGCAGATCCAGGAATTGAACAACGTGGGTTCGAACTTGTTTAAACATACAACAACACTTTATATATGCACGCGAAGCGTGCCACAAATTTTTACTATTAATAGTTATATTTAAAGGTGTCAAAATTACTTATACATGTTGACTAATAAATTATTAATGCTATTAATAATTAACAACTTACTAACCAAGGATGTCTTGGCCTAGTGGTTAAGATTGAGGTGCTGTGAACAATAGGTCACAAGTTCGAATCCCCCTCCCCTTCTTTGTACTTTGTACTGCCTTCGTGGCTCCTAAGAATCAAAAAAAAAAAAACAATTAACAACTTACCAACATCAAGGTCTTTGTAATATAGTTTGGCTAATAAATTATTAATGCTATCGATAATTGATTGCTGGAGCAAGTAAATTGGAAGAAAAGGAAAATTAAGCTAGTTTCATTTCCTATTAATATATTAGTACTTGGTGGGAGGAGCTTATTTGTGAAGAAAGAAAGCTAGGAAATGGATATTTAAAAGAAAAATAAAATAAAATCAAGAATAAAAACACAAGTTGTAGTAATAAAAAACAAAATAAGGGAAAAAAAGAAGTAAAATATATTAGTACTTGGTGGGAAGGGACTATTTGTGAAGAAATAAAGCTAGGAAATGGAAAAGTCACTCATAGTTAAGATTTAAGAGGATAGTTAAGTTCCCTCTAGGGTTTCTCCTTGGGAGGGTTTTTTCTCTCTAGGGTTTCTCCTTGGGAGGGTTTTTCTTCTTTTTGAAGGTTTTTCCTTCATTCTTTCTTCTTTCTCTTTGTGTTTTCATCACTTTTCTTCTTGGTCTCAATTGTGAATCTTTGTAGGGGCTTCCACTGGTGTTCGTACCGGTGGTAAGCCCCAAAAACCTTTTTAATTGCTTCTAATAAGTATATCCCATCATTAAGGTGGTATTTATTTTAGGATGTTCCATTTCTTTTTTTGTTTGTCTAATGAAGAAGGAAGATCTAACAATCACTATTCTCGGTAAGAATCTAGAAGACCACGGAAGTATTTTCACCCAAACGACTATGCATCAGCGGAAGTTAAGCCGAATCCGGGCGAACTCACAGATTGTATTGCTTCAGATGAAGTTTTTTATTAAGGCTATTTTTTATCAAATCTGCGATGTATCTAGTTCTAAGGTGTTATATACCTATGTTGGAATTTTCAATTTTTCAAGAATTGATTGTAAGTGCCGTTCAGCTATCCCTTATCAATGAAATTATATATTTTTCTTCCTGTCAAAAAAAAAGCTAGGAAATGAAGATTCAAAAGAAATATAAAATAAGATCAAGAATTTTTTTTTTTTGAAAGAGAAATTTCATTAATTGAAGGCCAAACGACATCTACAATAGGTATTAAAGTAAAACAAGATAAAATTAAACAAGACTAAATCAAATTCGTCTTCGAAGAAACTACAATGAACCAGATCGAACAATTCAGCACAACCCTCTTGTATTTGCTGAATCAAGCAGCTATGGATGAGGAAGTCTATCATTCTGATATAGTGTGGGAAGAACATTCTTGATCGAGTCAGGTTGACCGTATCCGAGATTCCAATACCTTCATGTTGAGTCTCGAATTTCAACCAATGAGAATAATTTCTCATACCTAAAAACAAAAAAAATCATACTCACAACTCCCATAGGGATAAGGAGATTTCTAAAACAGAAACTAAAAACCCCATAACAGGGTTTGAGAAACTCTCATAAAGAGAGACTAATTTATTGAACAAAACAAGAAAATGAATTAAAAACTGGAAATAAAAGGAGAAAATGGGCTTACCATGGATGAAAACATCCATGGCAGCCCCTAATTGATGAAGAAAAGGTAGGGGAGGCTAGGGTTTGAGAGATAGAAAAATAGAGGGGAGGCTAGGGTTTTTCTTATTCTAATTAACTTGAAGCCTGTAAAATTTTAAATAAAATCAAGAATAAAAACACAAGTTGTAGTAATAAAAAACAAAATAAGGGAAAAAAGAAATAAAATATATTAGTACTTAGTGGGAGGAAACTATTTGTGAAGAAAGAAAGCTAGGAAATGGAGATTCAAAAGAAAAAAAAAACAAGAATAAAAACAAGTTGTAGTAATAAAAAACAAAAGAAGGGGAAAAAGAAGTAAAATGAAAAATACAACATGGTCTCTTTGCTGGGATTCGATCTTTGCCAAGAGATTAAACTTGACGCGAAAAACACCGCTGAGCCAACTTCAAGAGCTTTGCATCAATTTTGCGCTCTTTTATTATAACTTGTTTTTCTTTGTCCTGTAAATGGAGTTTCTTTTGCGGATCCTTGTGTGTTCAGTTTAACCCACTGAACCCACGCTAGATCTGCCCATGCAATGCTGTACAAGAAATTCTTCGCACTCAACAACAATATCATGTATCTTTTCGGGACATGGCCAAAGGAAACAACCATAAGACCCCTTCCTTCAGCACCTTTACCCCTATAGATGAGGATGAAGATGTTTCTGATGATGACTCGGTTCCGGAAAACTTCATTGAAGACGAACACTGTCCAACAATCCCGCTTACTAAGGAAGAAAAAGCAAGAATGAGACAACCGTGGAAAATGTCGCTCATTATCAAATTATTGGATGGCAAATTAGGCTACATGGGTCTTATGAGGAGACTAAACATAAAGTGGAGCATTAAGGGAGAACTGGCTTTAACTGATATTGGTTGCCAATATTACATAGACAAATTTTTAAAAAATTCAGCTAGTAGGGCTGCGCTAGTAGTAAAAAGCGCAGCCCTACCTTGAGAAGGGCTGCGGTTTTTACAAAAGCGCAGCCCTTCAACAATAGGGTTGCGCTTTTATCAAAAGCGCAGCCCTTCTTGCGCAGCCCTTCTGCTTTTTTTCCCTAGTGTTTACAAATGAGGCAGACTATCAATACGTGCAAACTCAGGTACCGTGGCTTATTGACGACAAGTATCTTACAATCTTAAAATGGGTGCCAAACTTTGTATCTGATGAACCCCCAATTAATGTTGTTACTACTTGGGTAAGAATTCCCAATCTTTCTGTTGAATACTTTGATATCAATTTCCTTCACCAAATTGGTCCGAATATAGGTAAGGATCTTCGCATGGACAAGACAACAACTCAAGCAGAAAGGGGTTAATTTACTCACTCGAGTTTTGAAATTGATCTCAGTAAACCTCTCCTATCAAAATTTTGGCTAAAGGGGGGGGGGGGAGTTTGGAAAGTCCAATACGAAGGAATCAAGAGATTTGTTGCAATGTGGGAAAATGGGCCATTCTAAAACTGAATGTAATAAGAATAAGGAAGATGTAATTGATGAGTTGGGTCACATCATTGAACATATCCACAATCTTGCCTTGTTCCTTAAGGCAAAACCTTGCACAAACCTAAAGAACATGAAGTGTTTGGCTCTTGGATGCTTGTCAAAAAAACAGTTAGAAGAAGGGCTTTGCGTCAAGAAAAACCTAATCAATTGGTGGAGCAACCAACACAGGGTGGCGCAAAGGTGGCACAATAAGTAAAAGTAAAGGAAGTCCCAATTGCTAAAAAATTTGGAAATTTCCAAGCAGTTATCCAAATTTAGCGAGAATTGTGGCGGAGGTTCAAGATTTTCTATCTGAAAGAGCAAAATGGGGGTGATGATGCGCAATTTTAGGAACAAAATTCTGAAAATATGGATGAGATATTTCTTTCCCCTCTGTTGACTTAGGAGAAACCAGTTTTTACTAAACCAAGGAAAGAAGACCAACAAATATCTTTTAATATGGGAAGTAAGTCTCCTACTTCACATAAAAAGAAGTAAACCAAATCCTTATCCAAGAACAATTCGAAAAATTTAAATATTGCTTCTAAATACCCATCTTTTGCGCTTACTGACATAACCCTAAAGCCCCATCCAAGCAAGTTCACTAGCAAAATTTTGTCCCCTTCCCAGGTAAAGAAAATACGCAGCTCATAACTCAATCCAAATTTTTTAACACTCCTCCTCAGTCCTTTAACACCACGCCTCACAAAGCATTTTCTGAGGATAATTCACAAGATATCTCACAGGTTCCCGCCACCCCCACAATGTATCCCGGTTGAAAATCCCCCCAGAGAAAACCCTCTTCATAAATCATGTGATCGAGAGGCCATATCTCTATGTAAGAACCCCCCCCCCCCGACCCATGTATTGGAAGTAAGAATAGACTCTTGGCTAAAATCCAACTCGATGCCCAGAGAATTAGTGATGACACTACTTCTTTCGAATGAGATTCAAAGAATTGTTTGTCTCATAAGCCAAGCTTATATGACCTCTCTCCCCACTTTCCCGATATTTATGGATTTACAAACATCCAAATTAATTCCAAATTCTCTTGCAATCACTTGCATGGTATGGAATGTTCAAGGTGCGGTAAGTCACAACTTTGTTTCTGCTCTCAAGGAAATTGTTCGATTACATCAACGTAATGTTATTGCTCTTGTAGTTACCCACATGGGGGGGGGGGCTCACGAGCTCTATCTATTGCCTCGATATTGGGCTATATTGGTCACTCTAGAGTGGATGCAATAGGTTTTTCCAGAGGCATATGGACATATTGGAAACCTGAGTTGCATACTGTGGAACCAATTATCAAACATGATCAACACATTATAATGCATATTAAGTGCGTGGGAGGTTCGCCTTGGTAGTTTACAGTAGTGTATGCTAGTGATGAACCTTCTAAGGGTAGAGATTTATGGAAGGAGCTAGAAGAATTTGCTAAAACCTATAATCAGCCTTGGTTGATAGCAGGAGGTTTCAATGACACTCGGTTTCCTTCTGAAAGAAGGAGTGCCTATCATGAGACAATTCGAAGATCAGCGAGATTCAGTGAGTGGATTGATAATATGGATTTGATTCAAGTGCCAAACACACTTGGGCTCCGGGTCTTACTCCTGAAATCGCATGAGTGAGCGTCTAGATATATAGGGTGTTGTGTAATGGTGACTAGGGCATTCACTTTCACAATAATGCTAAAGTGAAATACTTACCTATAGTGCAATATGATCATAGTCCTCTTTTAATCTCTCCGAATGGGTTTCCTCCCATATCTAGTATGAACAAGCCGTTTAAGTTTCAAGCTACATGGATGAAACATGAAAAATTCAAAGACTTTGTTGAGAATTCTTGGGATAGTTCTAGCCCCCTCCCTAGTGCTTTATCCAAATTAGCTGGTGATTTAAGAACATGGAACAAAGAAAATTTTACTTGCTAGAATTACAGGACTTCAGAACCTGCTTGCGGAGAAAATGGATAAGGGACTCATAAAACTTGAAGCTCGCTTGAGAAGTGAGTTGGATGATATTCTTGATCGTTAAGTGACATTTTGGTATCAAAAATGCCAGATTGATTGGATAAAAATGGAGATTGTAACACCACATTTTTTCCTCTAAGCACAATTATGCGTAAATGGATAAATAAAGTCGATGCGATTAAAAATAATGACGGTGAGTGGATTCACGATAAAGAGCCGGTCAAAGAACACATTGTAATCTATTTTACACATCTGTTTGCTGCGGACGAGGAACCTATGATATTTTCCCATAACTGCAGAGAAGGGACCGGGAAGCTTTTGCCAAACCTTTCTCTAAACTGGAAATCGATGAAGTAATCAAGACAATGGGGGCTCTTAGAGCACTAGGACCCGATGATTTCCAAGCTTTATTTTATCAGAAAAATTGGGAGCTAGTCACGAAGAGTGTATTGATATAGTCATTCATGTACTTGAAGGTAAAGGTTTACCTAAACAGCTTAATGCAACTCATCTTATATTAGTGCCCCAAATTGATAGCCCCGAGTTAGCCTCTCCGTTTAAGCCCATAGGTCTATGTAACGTAGCCTATAAAATCATTTCTAAAGTATTTGTGAATTGCATCAAGCCTCATCTGCCGATGCTCATCTCTAATACACAAGCGAGTTTTGTTCCGGATCGTCAAATCACACACAACATAGTGATAGTGCAAGAAGTACTTCATATATACTATGAGAAGGAAGCAAAGGGTAAAAGGTTACATGGCTCTCGAAATAGACTTTGAAAAGGCGTATGATCGGTTGGATTGGTCTTTCATTTATGATACTCTTACACAAATGCATATGCCAATTTTATTGGTAAATGTGATCATGAAAGTGTAACTTCTACCTCTATGCAAGTTTTGCAGAATGGGGAGCCTTCTCAAAGCTTCAAACCATCACGGGGGATACGCCAAACATACCCCCTTTCTCCTTATTTGTTTGTGATGTGTATGACGCGCTTGTATCAAACAATAGAAGAGGAGAATTTTTTTGTGATGTGTATGGAGCGCTTGTATCAAACAATAGAAGAGGAGATTGTGACGCACAAATGGCGGCCCATCCGAGCATGTAGAGAAGGTCCTTTACTCTCCGACACTAGTAAAATAATTGCTTATTGCTGCGGTGGTATTGCTGCGGTTTTACCTATATGCAGAATTGTTTTACGTAAAAAGAAACATAAAATATAAAATAAAGATATTGCTGCGGTTTCTACCTAAAACCGCAGCAATATGGTATCAACAGAAAAAAATTTGAAAAAAATTTGACTATTTGACTAAATATATTACTGTGCTTTTTGTCAAGAGCTGCAACAATATATTAAAATAATATAAAAAAATTATTATTTTACTATATTGTTACAGTTTTTGTTCGAAACCGCCACAATATCATTAAAAGAAATTATAAAACATAACAGTTAGCGTTTTTTTCCTCACTTTCCCTCTCTCAACCTCACACGCAGCCTCTCAACCCTCTATTCTCTCAACCTCACACGCACTTCTCTCTATCTCAGCCTCTCAACCCCTCTCAACCTTCTCTTCTCTTAGCCTCTCAACCTTCTCTCTCTCTCAACCTCTCTTCATCTCTTCGTCGTATACCTTCGCCTCCCGTTATCCTTCGAACGGAGCGACGCGACGAAGCCGCTCTCAACCTTTCTTCATCTCTTCGTCGTCAACCTTCGCCTCCGTCAACATTTGCCTCGCATCAACCTTCGAACAAAGCGACGAGACTAGAGTGTTCGTTGACCGCAAGTAATGCCAATTCGCCGCCTCCGACGAGTTCCTTCTTCTGTTTTTTTAGTTTTTTTTTATTTCCTTTTTTTTCATTTTTTTGACTTGTTGGTAGATTTTTTTAGATCTGAATTTTTTTTGTTTTTCTCGTCATTCGCCGTACCGGCGCCATCGTCATTCGTGGTTGTGGCCAGATCTTTTATTTTTATGTAATTTCGTTTTTCATATACTTCTGTATTTTTTTTAATTCCTCTTTTACTTCTATTATTGCCATGTAATTATACATAATCACTTGTTGTTAGAGAATTGTTGTTGTTGCTATGTAACAGAAATTCATTTTTCATAACAGTAATTTTTTTATTACTCTTTTAATTTTGTTATTTCTCTGTAATTTTACCAGATTTAGAATTTTTATGTTAGTTTATAAAATTTCATAGTCTGTTTTTTCATCTTTTAGTGATTTGTTTTGGATCATAAGTTATCGATTCATTTACATTTTTTGATAATATTTTCTAGAAATTGAAAATTTTCAACTTCGTTGTCGAGTATCAGATGTCATTTCATCTTTCGTTCGTCTGTGAATTGGGTGGATAGCGGATGGATTAATTGCCTAGTTTTACTATGACCTATTTGACCTATTGTTGCGGTTTTGGTCAACAACCATAGCAATATGCCTTGTAAATCTGATATAAAATAAATATGTTGCTGCGATTTTACCCAGATACCGCAACAATATGTTAAAATATCGATGCGGTTTAAAACCGCAACAATATATTAATTACCTATTGCTGCCCCCTTAATTGTTGTGCGGTCAAAACCGCCGTAATGGGCCACTTAATGACCGCGGGAATAAGCATTTATTCTACTAGTGTAAGTTGTTCTTTGCTGACGATATCATTTTGTTTGATGAGGATGATAGTGAGAACACTAGTGGAAAAAAACGAAAGGGTTGCGGTTAAAACAGCCCTAAGGGCTGCGTTTTTAAACCGCGGCCCATCATTGTGAAGGGCTGCGGTTGAGGCTAAAAAACGCAGCCCTTCCATATTGGAAGGGTTGTGGTTTTGTGCCTAAAACGCAGCCCTTTTAACATAGAAGGGTTGCGGTTTTAGCCCAAAACCGCAACCCTTTTGGACCCAAAATTTTTTTTTTTTTTTTTCATTTTTGTGTCAAATTGACACAAAATCAATTCCAAACTGATAAAATTATAACAAAATCACAAACTGACATTTATATATAATAACAAAAACTACTTCCAAACTGATAAAATTAATACAAAATCAAAACTTACTTCTGCTAATCCAAAAACCACTTCATATTAGCAATATTTAAACCCATTGTACATACAAACAAACCCCAAAAATTGAACTCCATAGGCCAACCTGTAACGTTAGCCAAGCAGTCCTATACTAGTGAAATTACAGCATCAATCTCTCCAATTTTGCAAAGCCCGTTTACTAGAGAGCAATAAGCTGCAATGGAAGGAATAGAACCCATCTCCTTGATTTTATTATACCATAGACATGCCTCTCTAACGTCCTCTAAATCAACAAGACACATAATTGCATGACTATAAGTTATTGAATCTGGTGCAAAGTTTGAAGCTTTCATTTCCGTGAAGAGGGACAACGCTTCTTTTGCCTGCTTACTCTTGTATTGAGATTCCAGAAGAATATTGTATATTGAAACACTACAGTAGCCTTTGCCTTTAAAATCTCCAAATACCTCCAAAGTGCAAGGCTATCTCTCTTCCCTTTCAACCATCAAAGAAAAAGAATTTAGAAAGGTCATCGATAACAGATGATCCTAAATTCTGCATCTGCACAAGCAAATTGCAGAAATCATCCATTTCTCTTGGTTCTGCATAAGACACCAACATAGGATTCACAGTTGTGAAATCTGGTTGGAGCCCCTAGTTAACTGTTACTTGGAAAAGCTTATAAGCCTTGTTAAGCTGCTTCAAATTACATAAACCATGTATCAAGGAATTAAAGATCGATAAATCCGCCTTATAACCAGAATCCGTCATATCCTTTAAAAGGTCAAGGGCTGAACAAACCTTGCCATCAGCAACAAAACCTTCCACCAGTGCACCATATATAGCTCTACCAATCAATTCTCCCTTATTCTTCAAGCCCTTGAATAATTCATAAGCTTTGTTTACCCGATTCCCTTTACATAGTGCTGAAATCAAGGTCGTATGAGCCATAGCATCAGGCACAACGTAAGTGGAAGAAGAAGGGAGGAGCAAGAGTGGTGGTGGCGGTGGTTTGAGAAGGTAAATAATTAAACCTGGCCAGCAGTAGCATTATTATTATATATCGAAAGGAGAGTGGTGGTGGCGGTGGTTTGAGAAGCGAAGTGGAAAGGAGAGGGGTGGTGGTTGTTTTTGAGAAGCGAAGAGTGAAGAAAGAGGAGTTATGGTTAGGTGTGAAGTAGAGTAAGCCCATTAGCCCGCGAGGATTAATTGTATAGGGCTGCGTTTTTTATAAAAACGCAACCCTTTAATACTTAAGAGCATGTCCAATGGATGATCTCAAATTAGGGACCATCAATTACTTTATTACTTTCTCACTCTTACACATCATTCATGATCCATTTTCGATTTTACCATCATTTGTTTACCCCAATGGATGATCTATATTGTGGATCATCACATTTTCTCTCCAACATATTACCACACCCCATTATATATTATTTATCCTTAATTTTATTTGTATAAGATAATATATTTTTATAAAGTTAGATAAATTGTTAAAAGGAAATAAATATAACTTTCGGTAACAAAATTAACTGAAAAATAAGATTTGTGGAAGTACCTCAATATTGGTCTCTATTTGTAGATAAAAAAAGAATATGAACATTGGTATAATTTTTATTTTTTAAAAAAGAAATTAACAACTCAAAAAGATTGTTGCAAAAATTTGCAACAATGCAAAGTTCTAATTAAATGTGAACCGTGGGATTGAAGTTATATTAACCTTTGGATGGGTAAAGTGTGACAGCACTGTGGGGCCTAATAAAATTTCTTTTACTCCTATTCTGACATGTGTCATATACTTTGCTTTTTCATTTTTTCCCTCCAACTTTTTGGGATTTGATCTACCTTCGATCAGATCGTTGTAACGATCTGATCATATTATTCTCTTTCCTCTTTTTTTCTCTTTCTTAATTTTTTATTATATTTTTCTTCCTCTCTCCTCATGATCTAGGCTATAGATCATCCAATGGCCATACTCTAAAGGGCTGCGTTTTATAGAAAAGCGCAGCCCTTCACTACTAAGGGCTGTGTTTTTTTTAAAAACGCAGCCCTTTATTACTTAAAGGGATGCGTTTTTAGAAAAACGCAACCCTTGCACCAGAGCCCTTTCGTTTTTTTCCCCTAGTGGAAGGATCAAATAGTGAATGATTGATTCGACAAATTTTGCAGTGCCTCTGGTCAATAGGTAAGCCTATCTAAGTTAAGAATTTACTTATAAAAAACGTTACTAATCACGTTCAACAAGAAATTTCTTTGACTTTGAAAATGGATAAAACCGAAGACTTAGGTATGCCTACCCTCACAAGTAGTCTCACAAAAGAAAATTTTAGCCATTTGTGTGAAAAGATTAATAGGAGATTAGCGGGTTGGAAAAGAAAGTATCTGTCACTAGCGGGGAGAATCACTTTAGCCCAATCCACTCTTTCTACTTTGGCCAACTATGCAAACCGCAAAAATCCCTCGGGCTATTTGTGATTATCTTGATAGAAAAATAAAGAAATTTATTTGGGGAGGTGATGAGGATAAAGGAGGCAATCATCTACTCCTTGGGAAACTTTGTAAAAATCAGTTCAGCAAGGAGGTATTGGTATTTGTTCGGCTAAACAGGGTGTATTTTTTACTAAGTTGGGTTGGCGAATGCTTGTAGAACGGAATGCTCTTTGGATAGAGTTTGAGATCAAAATACTTTAAATGACAGTGCGACATTGATATGTTTCTCATTTTAAGTCCTCCAACATTTGGCGTGGCATTACTGACAATGCTTGAGTACCATGTGAGGGTATCAAGATGGCTGTTGGGAATGGAACTCAAACCCTTTTCTAGGATCATCGTAAGCAACGATTGACGGATAATTTGAATCACAAAGACGCACCTGGAAAACCAATTTGGAAACTTACTTTGGGTTAGCGATTTGGTGGATTTGGAAATGGCATAAATGCCTGTATTTGGTAGAGCTGATGGAATTCCTTTAAAAGTTGGAGCTTTACTAAAAATTAAATTTGATGAAACTCATACAACGCGTATTCCTCTTCTGGAAGGAAACAACAAACTGGAGAAGGAAATCGATGTGCGGTGTTGATACGTATCGTTATGCGTACAAATTAAAACCTTATTTTATCCACATTAATATTACCTAAGTTTAGTACAGCGATAAATAAGGGTCGATCCCACATAGAGGTTTATATAATGCTAAAATCCACGTTCAACTAATTAAGAGTACTTAACTATTATATACATGTTATTTACTAATATATACATATACACATTGTTCATGGGGGGTTTACGAAATGTTTTTTTATGAAATTAAAAACTAATAAAGATAAATCTACCCTATATTTACAAGTGATGATAAGTAATTCCACTTTACGCTCATAGTACTTTCAGAGATTAATCAATTCCTGACCTCGTTTATACTTCCAATTTCATAAATCCAAGATTGATTAGATAGATTAACTGTAGGAATTCAAATAGCCAAACTCCCCTATACTTCCATACTTTTAATCAACATTGAACTAGGCCAATTATCGATTCTAAACTAATCTAATCGCCACAAGTATTTCGCAATTTCCGACGATTAAACTAGAAGCATTATAGAACGAGAAGTACATCATTAATCCCTAGTTCATCTAAACATAACATATCTTTATGTTTAAAGAACTAGTCCAAGTTATATTCTAGTTTGAACTTACAACCATCTTTGCATGCCTAAATTAAACTAGTTGCCACTTGTTATTATACAACTTAGACTAGGCTAAGTTACATAACTAGCAATAATCTCAACTTTATACCCAATAAGATAGCAAATTAAGCATAAAATTGAAATATGAGCATTAGAATCAAATATAACGTGAGTATCTAACACTACACAATCTTGAATTTAACTCAACATTCCATACCACACTCCAAACATAATCCACTTTTCGAAACAAACTAACAAATTAAACACTACAATCCAAACTTGAAAACAAACTTTGAAATTCAATATCACCATTTAACAACGTAACCAAACTCAATTCAATATTCCAATTCAATCTTCGAAATAAACTACTAATTTCAATAACTAGTAGGCGTTTGTCGTGTACCCCTAACCAAATATAATTAACCTACTTTCATGCACACTAAGTAAGTATAATGGAAGTAGGGATCGTATCCACAGGGACCAAATGAACTTGATTGGAAATTAGCAAATTAAGAACCCTAGTATGTACTAAGGCCAAAACAACCGAATTGGGAGGATTTGGAATGATGTCAGTAAACTAAACTACACACGATATTAAAACACGAAGGGATTACAATATAAAAAGGCCTTGGAGTCGGTTAGCATCCACCCTAACCTACTTTGGGATCACGAAACCTTAACCCTCAACCGTTCCTATGATCACCTATCGAGAAGTCGATACTTCTATCCTCCTAGATCGTGGTTTAACACACGATCTGCGTGGTTTGAACCGCTCTTACTATGAATTAACTCAAATGAATCGCACTTAAGTTCAAACCAAAGTAGCATTAAAAACGAGGAACACAATAGGATTACTAATGTTATTAAAGCAACAACATTCAAGTAATAAGCTATGCTTTTCTAAGTGCACAAGATTAATGTTCAGCATTTAATCAAAGACCTAGTATGCTACATGGAGCTAGGAACACAACAATCTGATTATGCACCTAAAACTAGCATTAGATGATTCACACAACAATACTAGTAACGTTCCTAGCAAAGATTATGCAAATATCATGGAAATACATACAAGAAGCATCACAATGACCATAAGAAAATAGAGAGTAAGAAGTTCTCACAAGTAGATTAGAGCATCAATAACCAAATCCAAGATGGAAGTTTAAGCTAGCAAAGCCATAAAATTCATTACAAATCTAATAAGGAAGAGTAGAAGAAACCTATGGAACTCTCCCTCTATCTCTCTCTTTCGTAGTTAAAGCTAAACCAAAAGCTAACTTAACATGCTTACCCTCCAAGGGCGGAAAAGAAAATAAAAAAAAAAGTGATGCGGCAGGGGTCGCGACTCGCGACTCACGACTCACGACAATAGGCAGGTCGCGACTCGCGACACTGATCGCGGGTCGCGACGAGCTCTCTGCCTCAAATCGCACCGAAACACCAAAAATACAAGGAGAGAAGAAATAACTTGGCTGTTGAGGA
Source organism: Beta vulgaris subsp. vulgaris (assembly GCF_026745355.1). Lineage (NCBI taxonomy): Eukaryota > Viridiplantae > Streptophyta > Magnoliopsida > Caryophyllales > Amaranthaceae > Beta > Beta vulgaris. Next base: position 21,720,168 of record NC_079206.1, read on the forward strand.
AGCCATGGAGCTGTAGAACTGAAGTGTGATCAATCCTCGGGCGACGAATAACAATGAAGCTCGAACCACGGACCTCGAAACTCGGAACTCGGGCAAAGCTCGGAAAACCTCGGAAGATGCATCATAAAGGACTACGAACAAGGACTCTGGGATACAAAAAATGATCGGAGGGTTAAGATCGGCCCTCGAGTGTGCCACCATGTAAACTACTCCCTAGACTCCTCAAATCGCAACATCCTCCGGCAACACCTCCTAACGTCAAATCTCTCCTAAATCCCGAAACTAAGCTCGTACTGACACCAAAAACGCCCCGAAATCCACCTAAGATTGGCGGATAACTTGGACACATCAATAACACAATACAACTTGATTCAAACAATTCAATTGATACATACTATGAAATTAAGAAATTATAATCCAAAAACTTCAAAACTAATATGAAAGTACAAGAGGAAGAAAGAAGAACTTATGATTCGCGTGGAAATTCGCCTTTGGGTTTCGAATTTCGCACCTACATCCAAGCTTGAATCTCACCCTCCTCAGTTGTGTGCTAGGACTCCAACCCAAGGTTGTCTTCCCTCGACCTCGCGGACCTCACACTAGCCTCGAAATCTCACCTTAGTTCTCTGATTTTTTTTTTGTCTCACTCGAAATTCTGTGGAATTCTTGGATACTGATTTTCGAACCTTGATGGGGTATTTATACCCAAATTCGCCACCAATTGAAGATTTTCGGCCAATTGGAGAAGAGGATTGACCTCCACGTTTTTGCCCTAGAAACCGCCTCTCTCGTTGCTTCTTTGCGGCGCTGCAGGTCGGCGGCTGGGTTTCATTTGATTGGTGGATTGAGGCAAGTTGCAGGTGTGATTTGTTGCTTTGCCATTGGTGGAGATGATGTGGAGTAAGGAGGTTTGAATGAGGAGTGTCGAAGAAGGAGATGAGGAACGAACAAAGAAGACGGTGTGAAGTCTTTGTTCTTTTCTTTCTTCCCTCTTCGTTCCTTTTCTTCTTTATTTTTGTTTCCTTTTTCTTTGCTTCTCAAATTCTCACGTGCTGCTTCCTTTTCTTTTGTTTTCTTTTCCTCTTTTTCTCTTTTACTTCTTTTCTTCTATTTAGTTTGAAATTGGGTTGATCTTAACAAAAGGAATTGGGCTTGCCTTCTTGTAATTCTTGAGCTGAGATTTAACCAAGTATATAGGCTTGACTTGTAATTCTTGGACAAAAGTTTTTCATTAGCAAAAATTACTATAACTAAGCAAAAAATAAAAAATAAAAAATAAAAAATAAAAACAAAGCATAAAAATATATATATAAACTTAATATAAGTATATAAAATCTATATAATGAGAATATAAATATACTTATAATAATAAAATAAGGGGATATAAATATATTACTTTGCGCACTTATCAGGTGTACTACTAAAAATATGTGCAAAAGTATCACCTATGAGAGAGAGACTGCCTTAATGAAATAAGTTATTATTTAGCAAAAAAACCCTAATTTATTGGAAAGGTGGTCTCCTACAACATGATAAAGGAGACCTATTCTTTCAAAAGGTGGTTTTTTCGAACCTTAAAAAGTTTTCAATATTAAAGAAATCACTCATTCTTATTAAGTGGTGATTTTAATTTTATATTTTTTTTAGAAAAATTCCATATATTATGTACGTGTTTTCAGGTAGTCAATAATAATTGTATACTAATTATTAATTAAAAATAAATAACACACATTTGTGACCCACTAAAACCCTAAATATACTACTCTTTACTTAATTTTTTTTACAGTAATTGTATGCATAACTCCATTATTAGCAAACTAGTCTTACATGCACGCAATGCGTGCGATAACGTGTGATGACAAATGAAGTAGAAAATAAAATTAACCGGGTAGGAAAATTGTCTTTACATTTTGTTTTCTCAAAAAATTGATGTTCATTTTAAATGTCCTATTTTCCCCCTTTTTTCATTCAAATGAAATAATTAGTTATTCTCTATTTTTTTTTTCTTTTATTTTTTTTTTATTATTTTTGGTGTCCCCCATGTGTTGCCTTATATAATAGAGATAATTAAAGCCAAAACCAAGAGCAGTTTCTCATCATCGTCGCTCCCCTCAAACACCCGATAGAACACAATGCAAGCACACTCACCTGAATTTTGCGCTGAAATTCAATCGCCGGCGATCCGTCGTATTTACTTGCTTTGAACTTGCCGGCCATTTCGTCTGGCAGTGGATTCGTCTTTGTTTTCCAATTACGTCTTTGCCGGCATCTGACTTTCGTTCGCCAGTGTTCTATTACCACCACCACGCCACAACGACACCAATTCGTCCGCCAGTATCCTGGTAATAAACTAATCATTCCCAATTGATCTCGCCCTCCAACTTGTTTTGTTAGGGTAATTGAATTATATATACTTTTATCGAAATTCTTGTTTGTTTGTAGATGTTCATTATAAATTAAATTGTATGATGAAATTAAATCTTTTTTAAACTTGTTAGAGTATGATGGTACATGAATGCTGTGAAAATCACTTGAAATGAAATAAATCAGAACTTTATGTTGAGTTGAAGGGCTTCCTTACGTTTTACGGGCCATTAATTGATGGTATGTAAGGCTTAGAGTTTGAAATGATGTGCTATGGTAATGGGGATAGCCAGAGCATCGAGATAACCGTGTCAGATTATTTTTTGAAACCACGACATCAGCTTGAAATTTTCTGGTGATCTTCCTTGTATCAATGTTGGCAAACCAAAGAAGCCTTCATACTTTTCGATTGAGGTGATAACTGAATTTTGATAGAACTACAGGAATCCTTCCATGTTATATGTGACATAGATGCTGAACTTCTTTGTACAATTTAACAGCTATGTGATTTGGTTTCGCTGCAAATTAAAGATACACGAAGTCTTTGTCTGGATTACAAAGAGCAAGCCTTGTTGAAAAATCACGTCAGAAGCCGCAGGAGAGGATGAAAGTTCTAACTAATGTATGATACATAGATTCTTTCTCAACTGCATTCCGATTTCATTTCATATTCCACCTTCTAATGGTATTGAACTCTTCCTTTCTAGACCTTGACGAAAAGCAACTATGCGGCAGATCCGCTGCTCAACTCATCTGACATCTCTATCAATACTCAATTTGCTCGGATTGATGGCCGCGTCTTGCTACCACCTCAGATAACAAATATCTTTCTGCATAATTAGGATGAGTGGCTTGATACAATGACATTTGTGTTTTTTCACAAGCTATTGTGTATTAAAAAAATGAACATTTTGAGCCATGAATCGATAATGGAAATTTTATCTACAAATCATGTCCTGATCAGCTGGATGACATGATGTGGTGTCTCTAATGATAATGTAAAAATCTTTTTGTTTATTTTTTCACTATCCTCAATTTTGCAGCTAAGAGTCGAAAACGGCGAGGATTTCAGTCCTCGTAATGGTAGATGGAACTTCAATAATAAGGTACAATATACTTGATTCATTGTACATGCTGGGTTAATAACTGCCTTACTCCTGTCGCCTGTAGAGCTGGCAATACGTTTGTTAATGTAGGGATTGTTCGAAATAGCTAAACCTTCACAGAACTGGGTAATTGTCAACTTTTCTGCACGCATTGATATGAACATCTTATGCAGAGATATTGTGAAGTGTGGTCAGAGGAAAGGAATGGTTAGCCCTCACATATAGTAATAATTTCTACAAGTATGGATTTTAGCTGTGCCATAATTATGATCTCATAAATTTATGTATTTCTAAATGTAGAAAGTAATTGATCCATTTAAAGTCTTTAACGAGAACCCTCAAGGTCGAAGATTGCCGGCTGCTGCAAGGGTGGAAAAGATGATGGAAAGTGTCAAGAATGGACTCCGTAGTCCATCTCAGATGATTTTGTGCATTCTTCCTGGGAGGAAGAATTGTGATATCTATTGTTGTGAATGTTCTCTTCTTGATGCCTTATATATTGCTAATATGATCATTGAGATAATTATGTTGTTTTGGGGGATCGAAGGGCCATGGAAGAGGAAGAATCTAGCTGAAATTAGTCTTGTGACCCAATGCATAGCTCAAAACGGGTATTATTTGTAGGGAACAGCTCGACCAACTACGATGTTGGAATTTTTTTATATTGTGTGATTCCTAGGTGCTCGATTATTTTTTTTGTTGAATTTTTGGAATCTTCTAACATTATATTGATATGCATGTGATTTTGTAGTGAATGATATTGAATGAATGAAATGGTATTCAAATTTTAAAGTCATTTGAATTGTCTCAATACAAGTGCCTAGATGTTCTATATATATATGTAAATTACTTGTAGATTATGAAAGACATGCATGGAGCATGTGAAACAGATTGGAGAAGCGTATAATAATATTGAAATATTGCCCTTTTTTTTCAAAATAAGGTTAAAGAGACCACCTTTTCTTTTCAGATGATGTATTTAGTAATGATTAAAAAGACCACCTACATATTAAAAATGATTTCTTTGTAAGATAAAAAAGACCACCTATCTGTAAAATATGGCGCCTTATCCTTCTTTTTCTTCCCTATTTAAATTCATAAATAACCACTTATTTTAAGGAAGTGGTCTCTTCTATCAAATTAAGAAACCACCCACAACAACTGGTTATTTATCCTCAGAGACCTATGAGCTGAAGACCACCTCTCATGTGGTCTCTAAATGAGATTTTAGGGGGTCTCTTTAGGTTTTTTGTAGTAGTAGTGGTGGAAATTTCACCACAAAACTAGTATGCTCTAAATGTAGATGGTGTAGCAAAAGGTTCGCCAAGCCTTGCAAGGGGAGGGACGATTATTAGGGACAATTGAGGAGAATTTCTATCGGCCTTGGCAAACAATTTTGGCCACTGCTCGTACAAAGGTTAAGTAATGGCCTTATGCAAGGGGTTGGAATTAGCGAAAGACTTCCAAATTAACAAGCTCATGATTCAAATGGATAATTTAGTGGTTGTCCAAATTCTCACTAACCATGAGGAACGAAGTGGAGAGTGTACTCATACCATTAACCTAGATGCATTGAGATGATACAGAGTCCAGACTGAGAAGTAAAGATAATGCATGTGTATTGTGAAGGAATCAAGCGGCAGAATTGGCCATCCAATTTAGGAGTTCCTAATGTTCTTGGTTTGAATATTATTTCAAGTGACGCCCTAGTTTACCTCGTCTATTTGATGAGGATATATGTGGTGTAGCCTTCCCACATTCATTCTTCTCTAGCTTTTGTTTGCTTTGTTTTTTTTTTTTTGGAACTTGTTCCCACATTTGAATAAAAATATATTTATCAGTATATTACATGGATGGATGGAGTGGGTGATGGGTCGGGTGATAAGTCAAAATTTTTTTACCCATCTCCTACCGCGCCCACCACCCGCTCCACCAACTATCCACAAATCACCTACCCCATCGCAAGCTTTCGCCCATTTATTTAAGGTGGGTGGGTAGATAATCAACTTATCATGGATAATTATTAGCTCTATCTCCAACTTAAATACAGTTTCGATCTCTATCTGTGCTAGAAGTGATCATGGGTAGGGGCAAAACTCGGGCCAAAAAATCTGCACCAAAACCCATTATTTCGAGTCGTGTCTGGCGAGCTTTTCGGGCCACTTTAGGACTTTGATCGAAATCAATCAATTTTTTCAAATCTCAGTTATTTGTGGGTCCGATCGCGGGCCAAAAATCGTGTTAAAAACCCACCCTTTTTTGGAACAAGTCGGGCTCACCTTGATCACCTATTATGTGTGCAACCTTAACCGTAAACATGTAATTTTGTTCATGCCTTTTTACATGTTGCTCAAGAGGAATTGAAGGTTGTTGGTTTTGATGGTGACTGTCATAATGCCTGTTTGGATTCCTTTTCTATTTTTCAGCACGATATTTCCCCTCCTTCTCATGATAGTGAGCTCAAATTAGAAGTGGATGCTCTGCTCATCTTAGAAAATATGCAGATTGGTTCAAGTCATCCTAATTTAGAAAGTGAGATTCATAATGTTAAGGAATCTAGTATATTGAATTGTGTCCCTTTAGAGAATGTTGGTGTTATAAAGGAGATGATGTTGGAAAATATGGAGAGGTTGCAGGGAAGTGTTGGTTTGAGTGGCATTGCTAGTGCTCTTTCATTTGCAAATGAGATACGCATCAATGGAGGAAGTTCACTTTGTGTTGACGGAGATGAGGGTTGTTCTTGTGATAAAGGAAATGGCACAATAATAGATTCAGTTGGGGTTGTCAGTGAGGTTTCAATTTTATCACCGAATTCAATTATGAGCAACGTTGTGCCGAAGTCTTATGTTCGGAGGCTAGCAAAGAAAAATCAATGTCCATTGCTTAATCATCTTGGTTTCAATCGTAGCATGGAGAAGAAAAATGGGATTCAAGTATCAAAGAGGCGGTGTAGTATGAGTTATCCCAATGGTTAATTTGGTGTCGTTGATTTAAAATCGTCTTATGGAGTTTATGAGTTCTTTGATGTTGTCTTAGTTTGTTGTTTTTCAGTCAGTAGGCTTGTGTCTTTCTCGGCTCTTCAATGTGGTTGGGGTGTTGTTTCTTGTTTGTTGTAGTGGTGATATTGTTGTAGGGTCTTTGTTGTGTTTGGAGCGTTTTGGTTGGCATTTTCATGTATTTGTCTTTTAAGATGTTGTAATCTTAACACTTCATTGTATGCCTTTAACTCTATTTTGAGTTTTAATGAAATGAACTAAATTATAAAATATAAAAAAAAAAAAAAAAAACGTAAACATGTGCGCGCCGTATACCGTAAAGGCGTCTACCGGGCCAAATAAATAACCAATTATCCTAAGTCGCGGACGTGGCACGTGACTACACTCCAATCTCCGAATATCCTAGTCGGCAAATTGCATGAAAACAATCGTCATGTTTCTGCAATCGCATGATAGAAGCCCCACTCTTTTTCCACTTTACATCTTAACCGTCTGATCGAGTGATCACCCCCAACATTAGTGATTAAATATGCATCATTAACAATTGTAGAGTATAATCATGGACAAGTCAACATGGAAGTGCTTCTTGCTTCTCTCACATCATGAATCATGATTTATCATGCATGCACTCTCGTAATCTTCGCCGTCTTTCTCTCAACATGTTCTTTCCTTTTCTTTTGGTTCTTTTTCTCTTCTTTTTGTTCTTTTGTAGTAGTAGCTAGCACATTTGAGTCCTGTCCCTTGGATATTAGTGCATGTGGAAGTGTGGAAGTTCATCATATTATGTTACTTTCCCAATCATTTTAATATGATAAGTTACTGTTTTTTTTTTCTCTCTCACCAAGTTATAAAGAAACTAGAGCCTAAATTTAAGGCCCTAGCTTAGGGTTCTATTATTGTGGGCAAACCAAACAAACACCAACATTCAACATCAAACACTAATTTTTTTTTGATGGGAACATCAAACACTGATAGTTATTGGTCAATGCGATACTTTATTTGTTGTTGCATAGATTATAATGAGTGAGTAGTTAGAAATCTCTATTATATTACCTTCGAATTCTTTTAGTTACACCATTTGCCTTTTTTATATTATTTATTAACCAATTTTGTTAAATTATCTCGCACAATTATATAAGAAAAAACATAGTCAAGTGATATCTTGTTAGATTCGTCTCCATACAAAAATTTCAAATATCAAATTTTATAATTTTTAATTACATTCAGTAAGAGATATTATTATTCAAAGAAGCGTCGCGACAAATGTAAAAAAGTAAATGGGGCAACTAAAAACAATAGAAAGGTAGTATATAGGAATATCATTGATAACTTTGGTGTTCATTTTTTGGACCAATATACCCTTAATTAGAAGAAAAAAACTACAACACTTATCACTCTATTAATTTAAAATTAAATATATAAAAAAAAAAAAGATCGATCTAACAAATTGCAAAGCAATTACCACTAATCTGTTGACTTCGCATGCATAACGTGCATATAAGGCTGGTTGTTAGAGTTTCCACCACGGTTTTTCTCGTAATGGATTAATGTTATTTCTGAATCAAGATTTTATACTGTATATAAATGTATTGATCACTTATTTTTTTGTGATTTGATGAAAAATCAATAGAAATCCCTTAACATAATAGTTCTAACTTTTAAAACTCGACCTCGTTGCTTTAACAAAATCTAAACTTTGGTGCCAGTTAAGAAAAGAGAAATTCACAAGAGGGGTCCAACTATTACCCATTTTCTTTTATAGATGTTAACTAGGGATTATTCCCTGCAGGTCCCAAGTTTACCGTCTTATGATTTTTATAAGTATTGAATTACTTATAACGGGTTTAACCTGTAAGATTTTTAAATGTTGGTCCCATTTTATAGTCACTTGCTAAAAGTGTTCGAAGCTGGTAAACATTTAAAAATCTTACCTTCTAAACCGGCTATAAGTAACTTAGGACATATTAAAATCACAAGATATTAAACATGGGACCTGTAGGGAATAATCCATAGTTCGAAATTATAAAAGAAAATGAGTAATAGTTGAGCTCTTTCTTGTGAATTTTTCCTTAAAAAACCTCTAAACGAAGATTGTGAATAAGAAATTACATGAAAGTTGAAAGAGGACCATACTAGATGAGATGTAATAAATCAAAATGGTTTGATTATGCAGCTATAGAATACATCAATACAGAATACACTGATAGTTTATTATGAGAGTAGAGATATACTAATAATAATTGAAAAATAGTAAGGAAAGAAACTGGGCTGAAAATTGTTGTTGCTATGAACTAAGCGAATGAATCTTGCTATTCCTAGTGAATATGTTACCTAGTCATGTGTTGGGGAAGTAATTCTTTTTAGTGGTAAGAAGAAAAGGAAAATTAGGAGGCCCTCCTCACGAGGAGAACTTCCAATGTATCATTTACAAGAATTTGCTGCAAAAGAAAATTGGGACAAGGGGTAATATGAAAAAAATATCTATTAAATGGCCAATATTAGCTACCCAGTCTGCTGCCCTATTTGCTTGACGATATACATATGTCAAATATCAACCGAGCCAAAATGCCGGAGGAGTAGAGTTATATCCTTGATGATGTGATCAATTTGCCAAGATATCGCCCACGATCCTTTAAGAGCATTGATGACCAATAAACAGTCCCTGTCAATGTAGAGATTTGTAATCTGCTTTTGAATCGCCAGCCGGACTCCATGATGTAAGGTCGTAGCTTCCACCATGAACACTTGAGTGTTTCCCAAGTTGAAAGTAGCCGCAAGGAGGAATGCATCGTCAGAGTTGCGAAGGACTACTCCTGCTGTGCAGCTGAGAGATGCTTGACGGACACATCATAGTTGAGCTTGATGTAATTAGGAGGTGGCTCCCAGGCCACTAGAGAAACAGTAGGGGGAAAGGGAGTGGGGTGGAACTCCCGTTAGGGGATAACTAAGTTGTAAGTTGGTATCGAAATTAAGACGGGTGCACCATTCATTATAACCAAACCATGCCTTATAGTAGACCCTTAAAGGGTTCCAATATTCATTATTAAAAATGATAGCATTGCGTTCTTTCCAAATGTGCCAAAGAAGAAATACCAACTTACTTACTAGGGTTTATTATTTTTTAGGTTGATCAAAAGTTAGAGGATAGTGTATGTTGGCGGGAAATAGTTGAGCCAAGAGTGGACTTTATCAAGATACCATAAAGAAGAGGTGTTGGAACACTACAAGAAGAGATGATAAATTGATTCAACATAGGAATGATATAATGGAAATTGTTTCAGAGAGATGATATGTTTGGCATGAAGCGTTTCTCTTACAGGGAGGCTATTGTGGCATAGTTCCCAGAGAAAGATGAGGATTTTGGGTGGCAGAGTTAGACTCCAAATCCACTTAAAAGCTCATTGTGGTATACAAGGGAGGTCGTGAGCCAACCACGTTGCAGATTTAACAGAGAATTCGACATTGAAAGTGGGGCCCCAGATAGGCACATCCACCATATCGGAAGAAGAAAGCGGAATATCTTTGATTTGGTTAATAATGCTTTGATCCAATAACGTCAGCAATATAGAAATATTCCAAGTACCATTGAGGAGGATAAAAGCATTTACTTTGAGATTTGGATCACAAATGGCTTCCAGTAGATTGATGATGTGAACAAGAGGTGATTCGTTACCCAGTTATCTAACAAAAACAGGATGATAGTACCATTTCCACCTTTCCAACGAATACCTTTCCTTGGATTTTTTCACCAGATGTAGGAATCTTTAGATCTGGGGGCACATTGGAAAATAGCCGGCTTAGATAGGTATTTAGCCTTAATTAGCTTGACCCAAAAGTTATCTAGTTCCGAGAGGATTTTCCAACCCAACTTGGCAAGAAATGCTTGATTAAGAGGTAGGCTCTACAAAGACCAAGCCCTGACAGGGCTTTGGGTATACAAAATGTAGACCATGCAATTAGAGGAGTTCCATTTTTATCTTTATGTTGATTCCAGAAAAAATTTATGTTTAGAGTAGTGTTAATAGAATGACATATTGCTTTGAGGATGAGGGAGGAGGTGCACAAATAAGTCGGAAGCGCTTCTAGATTGGACTGGATAAGGGTATGTCTACCAGCTTTAGATAAAAAGCCAAATTCCCATAACTGAATTCGATCTTGAGTTTTAGTAAGAATATGCTGGTAGTTTCTCTTTGAAGGATAGGGAGCACTGAAATGCATGGACTCTAAGATAGGGTACTAAACAAGACTTTAGAATCATATTAAAGAAAATTGCAGGGCGGCTTTATTTGCAACTATGCAAGATCATTTTTAAGAAAATGATGGACGATTTATGGAAGTTATTAATAAATTGTCCTGAATCGTAACAGAAAGAGTCGAAAACAACTTTTAAGTTTCGACAAGTTGAGGAAGTAGCTTTAGAGAAGAGAAGGCTATCATCCGCAAACATTAGGCATGGAATTTTTGTGAGCCAGGACACAACTGGAAGCCTATTCCTTTATTTAGGTAAATGGCTTTGAATGGAAAACTTTTTGATGATAACATCCATGCATAAAATGAAAAGATAGGGAAAGAGAGGATCCCCTTGTCTTAGCCCCCGGAAGATGTAAACCATGGGGAGGAAAGCCATTGATTTTGATTGAATCACTAGTGGAAAAAACCCCACCTGATGCGGTCAAAATTGGCCTTTCAGATGCGGTTTTGGTCCGCATCAGGTGGCTCGCAGCAAGTTCGAATAAATTCTGATGCGGTCCAAAACTGCATCAGAATACCATAATCTGATGTGGTCCAAAACCGCATTAGAATACCATAATCTGATGCAGTTCATGGGGAAAACCGCATCAGATTAGCTCATAATCAGCTTGCCAAACAATTTGAACAAAAAAAAAGTTGCAGACCTGCCAGTTGCAGGTCTGCAACCTTTTTCATATCAACACTCACCTTTCACGCTCATACCCAGCAAACAATAACAGATTTGTATTAAAAAAATCTTATATATATATATATATATATATAATTATATATATATATATATATATACCATAACAATATATATATATATCTTTAAAAATACATATACAATTCCAATTCAACAATGAAAATAAACAAAAATTACAAAAAAAAAACGAAAAAAAATGATAGTAAAATGAACAAAAATTGAAAATGACAGTAAAAACCAAAATAGATCTAACTAAAAAATATAAATTACAGAAAATGAACAAATACTGAAGTAAAAGGAACGAAAATTGAAAAAAAAAATGAACGAAAATTGGAAACAAACTAACTTAATCTATCTAAAAATATAAATTACAGAAAATGAACGAAAATCGAATAAAAATGAACTAAATCTAACTAAAAACATAAATTACAGAAAATGAACGAAAATATAAAAAAAAGGAAAAACAACGAAACGAAAATCATAAAACCAAAAACCTAACTAGATTTGGAGTCCGGCGAGTTCGTGAAGGCTCCGGCGAGTTTGTGAAGACGACGGCCAGTTCGTGAACGACTGGTGAAGAACGACGGTGAGTCGTGAAGACGACAGCGAGTTCATGAACGACGACGACGAGTTCGTGAACGACAACGCTTGAAGAAAGAAAGAGGGAGTTCATGAACGATGACGCTTGAAGATTGGTGAGGAAGACAGCGAGTTCGTGAAGGAGGAAAGCTCCGACGGAGGAGGGAGGGTTAGAGGAGAGAAGGAGTTAGGGTTATGGGTTAGAGGAGAGAGAGAGATGAGAGGGAGTTTGGGTTATGGGTTAGAGGAGAAAGAGAGACAAGAGGGAGCTTAGGGGAGGAGGCTTAAAATCAGCCTGATGTGCTGGGCTTTATTGTAACGCGTGAAGTTGGGCTTAAAAGCACGCAAATATGATGCGGTCCACCAAACCGCATCAGATTTTAAAAAAACCACATCGGTTTTTTAATCTGATGCGGTTTTTTTTAGGACTACACCTGATTTTTTTGGCCAAATTTCCCTCCCATATTTTGGTTGATTTTCGGATGTGGTTTTACAAAAACCGCATTCGATACAAAGTAACATATAAGATTTTTTCCACTAGTGAATAAGACACCTTAGTTACACATTCCATGACCCACGAAATCCATTAGGCGGGGAAGCCTAACTTTTGGAGTGTTTCTCGGAGAAAATCCCACTCGATTCGGTCATAAGCTTTCTCCATATCCAACTTGAGTGTGCCGCAACCTGTTTTATTTTTGGACTCGTGAAACGAGTTGAGCACTTCCTGAATAATGAGAATATTATGATGGATAGATCAATCGGTTGTAAAAGCGTTTGTAGTGGGCTAATATGCTTTTGTAGAAGGGGGTTCAACGGTTGACTAGGACTTTGAGATAGCTTTGTAGACGGAGTTCAAAAGGATAATTGGGCGTAGATGGTTCGGTGTTTAATTTCACTTAGGTCTTGCTTTGGAATAACAGTTATAATGGTGTGATTCAAAGAAGGCGGAAGTTTTCCATGAAAAAATAAGCTTTTGATAGCTAAGGATAAATCACTTCCGACAATGTGCCAACAGGTTTGAAAAAAGTTTGCGCCAAAACCGTCAGGGTCCAGAGCCTTATGGGGGTTCATGGAGAAGAAAGCCTCTTTGATTTCGTCATTGGTGAGTTCCTCAAGGAGAGAGGAGGAATCGTCATTAATTATAATGGGGGTAATGAAATTGAGGTCCATAGATATTGGGATACTGATAGTAGTTGTGAACCGGTCCTTAAATAAATGAACTATGGTTGACGAAATTTCTTCAGGATTAGTGATTCAAACATCACCGGAGATTTTATCTTGTAAATGTGAGCGCTGGAGTGCCTTTTTTATTTTATTGTGAAAGAATCAATTCCTATCGCCTTGGGTTAGCCAGACTATGCAATAATGAAAGGCCGGAATTGTTGGCCTAATAACAAAAGTTTTTCCCTTTGGCGGATCAATCAGTTGATATAACTGACAAGAATCGGATTATATGGTTGGGCTCAAAGTCGTTGTTGCAGCTCGAAAAGTTTGTGCTCGTTTATGACAAGTTTGTTTTTATTGTGACTGAATTTGGTAGCTGCCCACGCTTTAAAATGTGACTTGATAAGAGGTAGGAGTTTTTGGATCCGAAAGAATCTTAAACCATGGATTTGGTGCTTCCAGTGGGTTGCAACAAGATTAAAGGAATCGGGCTTCAAAGCCCAAGAGGTTTGGAACCTGAAGATTGTGACTGCGAAGTAGTACTGGGAAGAAGATCTAGTATCAAAGGTGCATGATCTGAAATAGAGAAAGGTCCATAAAACAGTAATGCATTTTGAAAAATGGAGAGTAGCTGGGGATGACCATTTGTTGTATCAAGTCGTTTAAAGATAACTTGGTTATGCAAAGTTTTCTTCCACGAAAAAGCTTGTTGTGCGCATGGAAAATCGAAGGCCTGATAGCTAGTTAATAGGGTAGGAAGTCTATTATATGGCGTGATAATGGGAGAGTGACCCCCTAATTTGTCATTTGTACCCAATAATTCATTGAAGTCGCCAACAAGGAGCCAAGGAAATCTAGTATTGTCTAATAATTAGTTAAGATATTCCCAAAAAGCTGGTTTATCACGCTCTTGGGCTGGGGCATACAACCTGGAAATCAAAACATTTGTATTTGATACTTTGAGAGTAATGTTCAGAAGAACACATTGATTTGTAGTTTCCTTGTTATTGAGGACAATATTGTCGTTATTTCATAGGACCCATAAACCTCCACCTCCACAATGATTGGTTGGGTCAATCACAATTTTATTTTCAAAAGGTAGAGCACGTAGAATAGTGGAGTTGTGTCTTGCGTTAGTTAAAGTTTCCAAAACAAATGTAATGTCCGGTTTAAATTTACTTTTTAGATAAATAAGTTCAGCCGCTTCTTTCTTCTTACCTCCCTGAATATTCATGCTAATAACTTTCATTGATAAGTGAACAATGTGTAACTTGGGCCCAGCGAGGTCATAAGGAAATAAAGTGGCATAAGCAGATGATTAGACATCCAGGTCAAAACGGATCTAGATGATCCATTCCATAATAAACAAACCGGAAGCGTAAAGCAAAACTGGGTGTAAAGTGTAGCATGTACAGCAAAAAACAACATTAGTGCATCGTAGATAGGCCCACTACCTCAGCAAAAAGGCTCTTCCTAAGAGTAAAGGCCCATGATGAAAAGGTTCCCTGTTTAGAAAGCACAAAACTAGCCGAAATTTAGCAAGAAAAATATGAACACATGGGGACAAGGAATGGTGCCAGAATGTGATTGCAGTAAGTTAGATAAGGCACAATCGTCAAACTGAGAACCAAGTGAAGTACACAACATGATGTAACACAAATAACATAAAGCTTTTTTAATAACAAACTCCCAAAAAAGAAGATTATACAACATTGGGGAGTGGGTTGACAAAAGAGGCTTCCATAATCAGGGGAAATAAAATCCATAGACAAAAAATAGACAAAAAGTGCCCTCAGTTAGCGAAATTGATAAGTACAAAATGATGAAGAAGCCTAGAGCTGAAAACATAAATAGTAAAATAAAAGAGAGAGAACATCAGGGTGGAGAAGAAGAAGATGGAAAGGGAGCTTCAAAGTCCTCTCTTGCAACACTTGACACCATCAGATGCCTTACCAGTAGTAGCTACCATAGAGTTAGCAAAGGAAGACCCTACGTTAGTCATGTCTGCATCAAGGTTGAGATTGGGGTTGTGATGGACAACACCAAGAGCTGCAAGAAGTTCATCGTCCAAATCATCTTCATCAAGGAGAGGAATGACTTCAGTTTCAGGAAGAGGGTGAGAAAGGATGGGAGGGTGCAATTGCACATTATCCTTAGCATTGATTTGAAAATCTGCGAATGTTTCAAAGGCATTAGCAGTTGAGACCCTCGAGGCTAACAACTGGGCAGGGGCTGAAGGAGGGAGGCGAGGAAAATTTCGCGCATCAGAAGCAAGAATAGGAGAGGAGGTAATGCGAGGAGTAAAATGCTTGATAGGGAAGGGACTCCAAGATCGAAAATTACCCTGTTAAGGGGGCTTGGGATTGCCCCTTCTTTAGGGCTTGACAAAAATCCAATTAGAATCCGAGGAGGAGACAGCATGGTTTATATAGCTTGCTTCTAGCTTAGCAACCACCAATTCGAGGCACAACTCTGGCTTTTAGGGCATTGAGATAGGAAGTGCCCTTTTGTACCAAAAAGCGAACAAACCTCATGAACCCCTTCATAGAACAAGAAAAATTTAGAGGATTCATTTCCGGAGAAAATAGTAATGGACCTGGGTACGGGCTTTGAGATGTTAATGTTAAGGCACACCCTAGCAAACTGAGCCTTATCATCATTTGAGAGGGTGAAGCGGTCTAGCTTGATAATGTTGCCAATTTTTTGGGTTAGTTGAGCGAGATAGGTCCATGACCAATATTCAGTTGGCAAAAAAGGATTTTTAATCCATCGGTCCATATGGGTAATGGAAGTGAAGAAAGGTTTGAAATTAGGCATCCAAGGAATGAGCACAAAATTTAGGCCCTGGACAAACCAAGACCTTTTATCCCACACGTCGTCTTTATCGAGTGGGTTAGAGAAGCGGATAATGAACCAATCATTAGTAAGAATCGAATAGAGAACTCTTCATGGATAAATGCACAATCACAACGCAACCTAGTGATAATAGCATTGGAAGGGATGTGTTCACCCTAAAATTTGCCGAACAAACAGGAATTGCGAAACGAGTGGAGGATCTCCACATCAAGCTCAGGGGCTTGGACAGTTAAGGAAGGGGGAGTTGAATCTGGAATGTCTGGGAGAGGAGAACTTGAGTCCCTTGATTGGAAGGAAAAGGGACATGGATTATTAATGTGATTAGCCATATATTGGACAGGAAAGGGGCTGGAGGAATGGGTCGAACCAATACTGTGATCCAGAGGGAAATTTGAATGGGGATAGGTCCTATCAGAGTTAAAGGAAACGGGATTAGTATGGCGAGGGGATTTAAGGACAGAGGCATATTCTGGCTTGGGAGGAATATTAGACATGAAGAAATAAGGACATTAGAGATAAAGGAAGAGAGAGATCTAGATACAAGGGTGGGTAGTGACATAAATTAAATCACAAAAGGGGGTATTTGTAGAACCCTCGAAACATTCCCCGATAAAAAATCTGAAGAGGGAGGAGGGGAGGGGGAGAACCAAGGACATAGAAACAAAATGAGACAAGAATTATAGATCCATAGAGAGGGGAGGCATAAACACACATAGAGGGGAGATAGAGGAAGTAAATAGGGAGCTTGATTATCAATCAAAAAAAGGGTCATTCGGGCCTAGGGGTTGGGGGTCCAACCTAGTTGGTTTGCCTCCCCTTGGTTGCTCTGTAGGTTGTTGTTTTGAGAAGGGTTTGCAATATATTTCTTTGATTTAGCAAAAAAAAAAAAAGGGTCATTCCTTTTCTGCTGCTTCCATGAATTTAACAGCGTGTTCATACCCAAAATTATAGTTCTGTTATTCTGAATTGGTTAGATTGATGCCACCTTTGCAAAAAAGGGTATCATAGTTCTCTATTATATTTTAATAGAACAATAAAATATGACCCCAAACATTTGGTTAGACAGACTAGTTCAAGTTTATTACAAAGTTACTACTCATTTCCTAACCCCGGTAACGCCAAACACAAGAAAGTCGGTAACCTGACTTATTTTTTAAAACATAATTTCATTCTCTCTTTCTATCTCTAAGAATCAATTTTTTTGGGTTTCTTCATGATATTGGACCTTCCAGTTGTTGGGATGCTTAAATTTTCTATTTTGAATTTCCTTCTTGATTTTTTATTATATCACATTATCATTTAGAAATTCTCATCTCAGACTCCTTTTTCTTAAATTTTTTACTTTATCCACGAGTATTTAGTTGTTCTTGGAATTCTTGAAATTTTTTCTTCAAAAATGGTAGAATCGAACATTGGTACTCCATTACCTTAACATTTTTCTTCCAAAATCAATTTTTCAAATCCTTATTACCTCTCAAATGTCAATCATCCAAGTATGCAGCTTGGATCATATCTTCTTACTAGACCTAGTTTATTGAATTGGAATTGTAATGTGCTTATGGTCTTAATTGCATTATGCTTTTCCGCTACACCCCTCTCCCGGGGACTTTCACACTTTTTGCAACTGGAGTGGACAAGATATTAGGCGAGGAGGGAGGAGAAAGAAAAGAGCAGATCGACGAGAAGGGATGAGAAAGAATCGCAAGGTTTGATTTTGTTGTTGCTTCTTCTATCCTTAGTGTATTCATCTGCAATGTTTTAAAATGCAATAAACATATCATATAATACATTAAACAATTGAGATAATACATTGAGTAGCTGAGATAAGACATTGAATATCTACTATAATATATTTAATATCTTCTACAATACTTTGAATATCTGATATCAGACATTGATTAATATCTGATATCAGACATTGAGTATCTTATTTTAGACATTCAAATATGTAGGTCAAATTATAAAAAATTATGTCAGGTTTTCAAAGTCTTGTATTGGATAATCAAATTTCCATACCAGCCTATGAATGTTTCAAATCATATATTCAAAATTTTCAATCAAATTTTCAAATGTACACTCGTATGACCATAAGTTACGGTCAATTGAGTTTGACGCAGAGTGTATATATATATATATATATATATATATAGAAGTGAGTTCATATGAGAATGCATACTTACATGAGAAATGAGAATGATATTGACGCGCTATAACTCTTATGAATAAGTGATGTAACTCTAATGAAAGAGTAATATAACTCCAAAACAAAAGAATATTAGAAAAAAAAATTCAAAATTTGATTTTTTTTTTTTTGCTCTAAATTTTTTAGGTAGGTATAATTCTAATAAACAAGTATTGTAACTCTAATCTAATCGTGTGGTTGAGATTTATTCTCATTTCTCATGTAAGGAGTATTCTCATGTGATATATATATATATATATATATATATATATATATATATATATATATATATATATATATATATATATATATATATATATATATATATATATATGTATGTATGTATGTATGTATGTATGTATGTATGTATGTATGTATGTATGTATCATATCATATAATTAATATATAAATTATAGTACAAAAGCCAATTCATGTGGTCACGACATTTGTCGCACTCATTAAGTACCATGTCATATTTTTTTGGAATATAAATTAAATTATAAATTTATTAAAATACAATTATAGAGTTGGGTTCACAATGAGAAACTTAAATGTAGTAAATTGGTCATAAATTATAATATATAGATCATAAAATTGTAATTTGTGTACCATTGAAATGTGTTTAAAAATTACTTTAAAATAAGATCAATTTATACTATATTTAAAATTATATATTAAAGTAGCATATAAAAATAAAATATTGACTATATTAACGTAATAAAGTAACCTACTACAATTGAAATTATCGATTCAATAAGAATTAGGGTTAAAGTATTAAAGTAACCTACTGCAGTTAGAATTAGGATTGTTCTACAAAACCTATTCATGTTAGAACTAGAATATTCAAAGTTATATATACTAGTTTCTCAACATTAATATATATATAAACCATACTAAAAAAGTCAGCTCATGAGGTCGTGAAATTTGGCGTCCTCATTGCATGACGTTTGTCGCGCTCATTAAGTGTCATGTCATAATTATTTTGATTAGAGTTCTAAATTGACTAAAATACAAATATTGAGTTGGGTTCACAATGAAAAACTTTAATATAGTGAGTTAATTATAACATTTAATATATAATTCGTAAAATTATAATTTTTGTACCATTAGTGTTTAAAAAGTACTTTCAAATAAACCCATTTATAGTATATTAAATTTTTTACATTAAAGTAACATATAAAAAGAAAATATTGACTATACTAATGTACTAAAGTAACCTACTCCAATTGGAATTAGTGATTCAATAAAATTAGGATTATTATAAGATATTCAATTAGAATTAGGAATTTTGTGCAAAACCTATTCATGTTAGAATTAGAATATTCAAAGTTCTATATACTAGATTGTCAAAAAAAAAATATAAATCACTATACAATTAAAAGTCATGTCGTGAGGTCGTGACATTCGGCGGCGTCTTAATTGGACGCCATTTATCGCGCTCATTAAGTACAATGCCATTTTTTTGAATATAAATAGATTTTTAAATTGATTATAATACAAATATAGAGTTGGATTTACAATGAAAAACTTAATTACAGTAAATGGATTATAACTTTTAATATATAGTTCATAAAAGTATAATTTTTGTACCATTAGAAAGTGTTTAAAGAGTACTATAAATAAAATACATAGATAATATATTTAAAATTTTATATTAAAGTAACATATAAAAAGAAAATAATTATACTAACGTATTTAAAGTAACCTACTGCAATTGAAATTATCGATTTAATAAGAATTAGGGTTAAAGTATTAAAGTAACCTAATGCAATTAGAATTAAGGATTCAATTAAAATTAGACGTTGTTATAAGAGATTAAATTACAATTAGGGTTATTCTACAAAACCTATTCATGTTTGAATTAGAATATTCAAAGTTATATATACTAGATTGTCAGCAGTAACATATAAAGCATAGTACAAAAGCTAGTTCATGAGGTCGCGACATTTGGCGTCCTCATTGGATGCATTTTTCGTCGCGCTCATTAAGTGTCATGCCATTTTTTTTAATATAAAAAAAAGTTCTAGATTGATAAAATTCTAAATGTAGAGTATGGTTATCAATGAAAAACTTAAATATATTAAACCGATTATAAATTTTTATATATAGTTTGTAAAATTATAATTTGTGTACATTGAAAAGTGTCTAAAAATTACTTCAAGATAAGATCCATTTATACTATATTTAAAATTTATATTAAAGTAATATAAATGGAAATATTGACTATATTAACGTACCAAAGTAACTTATTGCAATTGAAATTAGCGATTCAATTAGAATTAAATAATGACAAAATTATATTGTAACTTTTAATTTTTCTATGTCAGACAAAAATACTATCAAAAATAAAGATGTAAATATTGAAAAACTCTACTTGTTTTTCACGAGTAAGCCCGAACATTTACCCGAGCCCCAATACAAATATATATATTCTTAATGATGCACTAATGATTAAGTAACTAATGTAAAGAATCAATACAAGTTATTACCTCTCTAGGACACCCACTCCTAAAGGTTACATACAAAATTAGGGTGGTACTCCCTTATCAAGTGATCATGTGGCTTCATGAGTCATGACATTGTCGGTCAACTCAGCATAAAATAACAAAATAAACTCCTTTCACTAGTTACTTCCTTTTATTAAACTAAATTTTGTCTTCCCTAAGATCTTATACAAATATATAGTTCTCTGAATCTTGTACAATATCCAAGCAACATCACCGTTGAATCCATCTATACATGCATAACTATATATATGCTGTCAGCATCTCTTAAGATTACGATTCCTCACCCCTATTATTATTAAAATGAAGAAATTTTTGGAATAAAATGCAATACATAGGACAAGTACTTATAATGTCCTCCTTTAAAAACGTAAGTAATCTCTTTTGGCATAGTGCTAAAGCCATTAATTAATTAACCTAGCTTTGATACACATTATCTTTATTGCAGTAAAATTTCTCCACCTTACAAACCAAATTTGACTTCTTTAAAATTAATCTTATTAAAAAATTATATATTTGAACCTGGCTCACACTCAATTTAGTGTGTCAAATATTAGTATAGATGTGAACTATAAATAAGTCCTTGCATTAAAAAATAATATACTTCTTCCGTTTTTTATTAGATGTTACACTTTTCAAATCACGGAATCCTACGTAATTTTCGGAGAGGAGAGAGATAGAGATAATGAAAAACAAAAGGGTCTCATATGAACATGTGATAGGAGAGAGATAGAGAGAAGTTATTACCCAAAATAAAAATGTAACATCTAATTTAAAACTTCCTAAAATAGAAAGTGTAACATCTAAAAATAAAGGGATGAAGTATATAAAAAAAGAGTAGGTATAAAATTTACAAGGTGACTATGTGATAAATAAAAAAGGAAACTATGTTATAGAGTGTAAATTACATTATAAAAAATTAATGTAAGAAAGAGTGAATATATGAAAAAAAAATTGTCACTATATTAAATAATGGTAAATTAGTGTGATTTTAGATTGTAAAAGGAGACTAGCTATGTGAAGAGAAAAGGGGACACTATGTCACATGAGTGGTTTTAGTTTAC
Organism: Beta vulgaris subsp. vulgaris; assembly: GCF_026745355.1. Lineage (NCBI taxonomy): Eukaryota > Viridiplantae > Streptophyta > Magnoliopsida > Caryophyllales > Amaranthaceae > Beta > Beta vulgaris. The sequence goes on from NC_079206.1 coordinate 21,741,919, forward strand.
ACTAATATTAGTGTGGATAAGGTCCACGCAAGACTAGTACTGAAAAACTTATTTATGAAGTAACTCCAAAGAATTAAGTTGAATATAACAAAAGCTCAAAGGCTATTTTATGTGTCATATTAGAAGAGATATTAGTTGTCAAACCAAAATTCTAAAAAGAGTAATAAGCACCTTATTTTAAGAAATGGAGAGAGTATTTTGTTATGATTAGTTAGTATTAACTCTATTTCTTTTTAATTTATATAATTTCACTTTTAAGTTTGTCAATGCAAAATTTTGATCATTAGCACCGCTAATTATTAAGTTGATATTTTAAAAATAAATGTTCAATGAATTTAACAAGATTCAGATGACTATAATTTTCATTTATATATAAACTACAAACTATGGCCAACATAAAGTATCTGAATAATTATAAAATAATATAGTGTATAAATATAAAAAAGACGAAGGGAATAATATTTAGGAAAAATTGTTAGAAACTACCTATTAAAAATACTTTTTTTAAAAAAACTACCTTATATCATGTTTATTTTACAAAACTACCTTATAAGTGGAAAAACTTTAAAAAGCACTACCAAATTCAGAATTTACTAACTATGGTTAACTACTCCCTCCAATTATCCCTCTAATATAAGATTATGAAAATACCCCTAAATTCAGTACGTTACAATTATGATATCATCACTTTCTTGATCACTTGATGCTCTATCTCTTCCTCAAAAGTCAATCCCAAAAACAAACCAGCATGATAAGTGTCGAGTAGAGCAATCTTTGCACCACATCAAACCATTCTTCATCATCATCAACGACATCAATTAATGACTCAAAACCCAATTTATATCTGCTTTTATTACTCATAATGAAGAATAATTGGTGAAGCAAAAGGTTGGGAGAAGAAATTACACAAACGATTTAAGGGGGTATTCAATAGTTAAATGCCGATGTGAGGGAAATTAACAAAGAGGGGTTGGGTACTTTAAGGGGTATTTTAGTAATCTTATATTAGAGTGACAATTGAAGAAAATAGTTAACCATGGTTAGTAAATTCTGAATTAGGTAGTGTTTTTTAAAGTTTTTCCACTTATAAGGTAGTTTTGTAAAATAAACATGATATTAGGTAGTTTTTTTAAAAAAAGTGTCTTTAATAGGTAGTTTCTAACAATTTTTCCTAATATTTACTATAAAAGAATCTATATTAATAGGATATTATAAACATAGGAGTTATTGGATACGACTAGTAAACATATGGGCGAGACAAACAAGTCACACTTTATTTAATAGTTCCTCTGTTTCTAATCAGAAGAAATATTTTAACTTTGACAATTGTTTTTTCAAATATACAAAAACAAATTTATCATGTAAAATATAGTTCGATCGGTCTTGACCTATAATGTCATAATTTCAACTTATTTATGAATTTTTCTAATAGATAATTAGAGATATTATTAGTACGGTTTGCAAACGTGGAAGTCAAACTATTATATTTATTTCGAAGAGAAAGTTAAAGATTTTATTAATCATCAACAAGTTAGATATGAGTCACGCCTTAGTTATATGTATTTTAACCCAAATTTAGTTAGTTAATATATGTCTTGAGTTTTTTCGTTATACAATAAGCAATCCTAGAATTAGTTAGGATGCGCTCTCTTCATCTTAAAAAAAAAAATAAGTTAAATAAAAAAATAAGTTTTAATATGTTTTAAACAACTACTTCAGATTTATTCTAACAAGTTATAGAAAAAGGTTGATATAAGTTAAAATAAGTTGTAATATGAGGAAAAATCAAAATTGATCAGGTCATATTAATAAGTCTGATACATGCACTACTACAAAAATGGCCAAAGAGACTACCTATAGGAGACCGGTTGAGGCTACTAACCCATTTCTTAATTATAGGAAACCATTGATTATGTAAAATCGGTCTCTTAAGTTTAACTATTTGACTAACTAAAAAAGGTGTTGTGAAATAAGAGACTGTTTCCAAGTAAAACCGGTTTCCTTGAAATATTTTAATTTTTTAATTCAATTTTTCTTTCAACATAATACACTATGATACGTATATATTTGTTTTGTTGTGATATAGGAGATTACTTCTAACTAGAACCGGTTTCCTTAAAATATTTTAATTTTAAAATAGTTACTCATACCAAATTCAAGTCATACAACGGTTCAACATTCAAACTTCCCCGCCTTAACAAAATTCCCCCTCGAGAAACTCCCACCCCACCTCCTCACTCTCCCAAATTATTTTGGACTTTCCCGCTTCATTCAAACCCACGTACCAAAATTCATTCCACACATTCTCTCTCCTCTTTTATAACCTATTACTTTGCTTCACTTCTCCCTCTTTCTTCGCCGCCTAACTCATCTCTCTCTCCTCACTCAAGCTCTCATCAATGGTGAAACGAAAATCGACACTGAAGAAACTTTCTCATCAATGGTGTGAGGGGCTGGCTCAGGCAAAGAATGAGGTTGCGGTTGTGGTAACACGTTCGCATCATCATCATCATCATATAGATAGTTAGGTCGGTTATTTGTAAACTCGGTGCCGCCTTCTGACTCAGGCAAGAGGAAAAGTCTCCTATTTCAATGAGTCCAATAGATGTGTCCAAGCTGAAGCATATCTGACCCAGAAGTGAGCCGACGTAGGACCTACGACTGGAACATGATCCCTCTCGACAAAACCAACCGTGGGAATAGCAAGATGGGTGATTAAACCAACCACGACACCCTCCCCAAACATTTTTAATTAGGCTTGGTTAATGGAGGAAGTGAGAATATAGAGCTTAGTTTAACAAGGAGAGGAAAATGAAGATTATGCTGAATCTCTGGTGAGTTCTGGCCGAAAATTCCTCGGAAATTTGTTAATTAAAATGAAGAAATGGACTGTAGATTCATCGTTATATTCCAAAGGTTTTATTTCTTGATTTTTGATATACCACATTTGTTTTTTGTAATTTTTTGATTTTTTTTTGTGTTCTTTGTGATTTAGGTTGGACAAGGATCAAAGAGACCTAAAACGTATGTTTATGATTTACGTTTATCATCTTATTAAAGTTTATGAAGATGTATTGAATTTGGAACTTGAAGTTTTGTTATGTTCTTTTCTTCAATAATACACTGTTACATCGTAGTGTAAACTAAAAACTGAAATTTGGTGTAATTTTAGGTTTTTTTGGAGGGCCGCAGCGCAAGACTGCCGAGGGAAGAGAAAGTTAGTGAAGATGGGCTCCAATGCCGTCCTTGGTGCTATGAGAGCAAGCTGGTTGTCCTTTAATTATTTAAACAATCATTTATTCCCAAGACATAATTGACGAGCTAAGAGATATGTGGATGAATTATTTAAATAATCAAACACAAGATGATGGAGATTGAAGACGACGATCTGGCTGTTGTACATATTATTTGATTATTTTAGAATTCTAGTTTTAGTAGCTAGCATTAGATTATAGAAACTTTATTTTAAGACATTATTAGAAAAAATTGATGCTTTGAATGAAATTAGATTTGTATATAAATTATATGTAGCAAATATTTTTTTGACATGATGAATAAAGCAAGCAAGAATTTATGTGTAATAATATTATTGTGACTATTTATAAATTGTTATACAAACCTGTCAAAGAAAAATTTTAAAATAAATTTTTTTATTAAAAAAAAGCCTATATACAAGGAGCCGCAAATACATGATAATATATGTGTATTGTAACATTTTTATTTAAAAAAAAACGTATAATAAACCTAAGAAACCGGTTGTCGTAAATAAATGGTTTCAAAGAGTAAGGTAAGGAGACTGGTTTTTAATGTTAAATGGTCTCCTAATCTCTTTACATATTATATATACACTTATCTAAGAGACTGGTTTACCTGTCAACTGGTCTCCTAAATAAACAAAGAAACCAGACATTATAACCGGTCTCTTAACCTAGGACACATGTGAGATGGAGATGTGTTATAGTCCGGTTTCATATGCCATTTTCAACCGGTTTCCTAGGCTTTTTTTGTAGTAGTGATGTAAAGAAAACATACTCTAAATTTATATAATTTCATTTCAGCAAAATCTATATTGAAGAGAACGTACATTTATTCGACGAAAGTCAAATTGTGTGTAAAAAATCGGGTATAGACTACAGTAGAAACGCAATAGAGAGTTGGGGTTAGCGCGCACTTAGGAGGGTGAAGAAAGAAGGATCACAATAAGAGGGGGTGTATGTGTATATGTATATATGGAGACATATATTAAGCTACATTTGCTTGTGAACTTTTTCTTTGAGGGGACAGGGGACATTTGCTTGTGAACTTTGTAACAATATAATATAATTTTTATATTGGAGAGAGAAAAGAGAGAAGAAATGGAGAGAGGTATGGGTGGAGTGTACGGCGGCGGAGATGGAGGAGGATTTCCATACCATCATCATCATCCTCATCATCATCATCAATCATTGGAAGGAGGAGTTCTACTGTCAAGGGATCCAAAGCCAAGACTACGATGGACTCCTGATCTTCATGAACGTTTTGTTGATGCTGTTACCAAGCTTGGTGGTCCTGACAGTATGTTATATTTCGATCCCCTCCATTTTTCTTTTCTTTATTTATTGCTATTTTGTAAATTTTTAAAAGCATAATCATCTTGATCTAATCTTTACCATCAACTATGGTGTTGTTTGGTTAGAAGCTGTTTTTTTTTTCAGAAATACAAGATCCGAATAAATACAATATTATGGGGTTTTTTTGTTTAACGGGAGGGAAATGAGAGAAGTATAGGATATACAAATTCCAACAAACTACAATTTCTTATTGTACATGAGAGAAATCACTCACCAAGTTCCCTTGGTGAGTAATTTCCTCGAAAATGCAATTTCTTATCATGTCAATCAAACAATTTTATTTAATTTTTAGGAAATTAACAAGGAAAAATTTTTCCATGAAATGTAAATTCTCTTAACAATTTTAATGACATTTACATTTTTTTTAGCTAGGTCAGATTATGTCGGGGCATAATTCTGTTACAATTTTTAGTAGGTTGATCAATTTTAAGTTCGATTCAGTTCAATTTTAACAAGTTAGATTTAGGTTAATTTTTATCGAGCCTATCTAAAATATATATAAAAAAAAAGTATTATTGGTCGAATGTAATTATTCGCAAGCCAAAGTTTTCCGGTTCACTTTTTACAGGCTTGGAGTATACTCCCTCTGTTTTTTTTATCTTTCTCACTTGGAATCTTGACACTATTCATGCATAGAGAGAATCTTCTCAAATGTTCTCAATTTATAAGAAAAAACATAGTCATGTGGGGTCTTGTTTGATTCGTCTCAATTAGTACTTTATTAATATTCAATCGTTATAATTTTTACTAATATATAATGAAAGATATTTACGTTTTAAAACGTGCATTGGAAGACGCGCAAAAGAAAGTGAGAATGATAAAAAAAAACAGAGGGAGTAATATTTTATTGTGAAATGCTTTAGTGAAACCAAGTTTACTTAGAAATGCCATGTTTTGTTGAACCCTTTTAGACATGATTTGTTCTATACCGGATAAGATGTGAGAAATTGACTATCCCTCGTGTGAATTATCCTACACAAAAGAAGAGGTGAAATAATGACTACCCCCTAGTCCCCTACTTTATAAATTTGGAGAGTTGCTTGCCCGTTGTCAATTACTTTCACCCTTTATTTTTACTCCACGTCTTTTTCTTTTTGATTTATTTCTTTTTAATTTATACATAGTTTTTTTTTCATTCCTGAACCTGTCTCGTCTACTTTCTTCTCTTTTCTCATCCAAGTTATCCACTTTTTAATATTTTATCCTACATTTAGTTTTCCGCTTCGCCTTTCAGTTTCTCACTCGTATTTTGGTACTTTTCCTCCGAAAGTGAAGTAAAACAAATAAAACGGATTGATGAGTACATTTAGAAATTAAACCTCTTTGGATAGTAAATTATTTAAACTAACTCTCGTAATCTCTATTATATAAGCCAAGGAAGACATATTGTCCCTCTACAATATAAATATTACACTCCAAAAACATGACATTTACACCATTCTACATTGCAAAAACTTGTTGCCAATTTCTATAAAATTCAATTGGCCTTAATTAGCAGCACAATCAATGCAAATTGCACCTTAGAGTAAAAAGACAACAAAAACATTAAAATAATTGGTACCTACAGATTCGGAGACAATTTGGAGTATTGTTCATTGTTTTTGTAAAGAAATTTTGCGAAAAATTGAAGGAAATTGCAATTTTTCGAAGATAGAAATAGTACAAAACTATTGTTAGAGTAAAATTATGAAGATACGAGAGAGAAAAAGTGATGTGATGTGAGTGAAAATGAGGATTTTAGGATTAGGTGAGAGGTATAGGTATAAATAGTTTCGGATGGTTGATTAAGATTATTATACAAAATATAAATTGGTTTAAGAGGTATACGTAGGGTGATGGGTAGAACATGTAAGTATTTCAATATTTCTTACTCATAAATTGAAGGAGAACTTAGATACGAACTTTCGTTTTTTATTTGTTTTACTATTGAATAATAGTTATGCCTAAAATGTCACCGCACATATAACGTGCCTAAAAAACTAGTTGTATCTATAGTAGGCTAAGCCCATAATTTAACAAGTGCATAATATCTGGTTGTAATTCAATCTCTTTACATGGGGTAAGGTACTAGGATAAATGCATTATAATTATATTTTATAAGGTAAATTTCAAATAAAATGTATTGGAAAGTTTTTAACATATAGTTTTGTTATCTAGTGAAGATACTAAAGAATTTAGCATCCATATGCATAAATCATAATGTATTGGTCTTGTCGTCTTGGGATCATTTTATAATTGATAAAAAAAAAAGTTAATTATTCACACCCAAAAAAATAAGAGGAAATGGAGTTGAACCAGAGCTAACGAAGACACTTTGTAATTGGAGTAGGTAAACCGTAAACCGTATACATGTGATCAGCATTATGAATCTCAGCATTGTAGTTGTAGGTGTACACGTAATATTTCTTTTGAGAAGAAGGCCCATCTTAGGTTATGATTAGTTGACCTGAAATTTTTTAATCAGAACTTATTTGATTTGAGTTTTTTTTTTTTATCTGATCTGATCTCATCTGATTTGATCTAATCTGATCTATACTGATCTGGTCTGATTTACAAGATCTTATCTTTTATAGAATATATTATTACTATTATATTATTACTTTGTAATACATTATTATGCAATACATTATAAGATCTTACTTATAGTATTACTATTATTATCGTTTTATTTCTATTACAACTTTTACACAATTTTTATTATTAATAATAATCATAATTATTATCATTATTATAAGAACAACAACAATAATTATAATCATAATAATAATAATTATTACTAAAAATAATTATATGACCCAAGTCATTAATTTTTAAGAGCACTTATACAATGTTTCACACTTTCCCTTAAAAAAAATGTTTCACACTTGAGAAGTCGGCAGACTCAACTCATTTTTTCCATAAAAAATAAAATAAGATATACAAACAAATATGACTTGCGCAAGAAAGAAATAAATATCGTGCAACTTCAAATAGCTAGAGAGATTTGGAATTCGGTAGGAAGAGGTATATCGAATCTAAATTTAGAATTTGTATCTCACACTTAGCTTATTTTGAAATGTATTCCGAACTTAGTAGTTTCGTTGTCATGAATTTGAGCTATCATATTTTATATATATTTATTATTTTTGTGTCAATCTTATGTTCTTGACACGTGGCTTTTAACTTTCTATTATTTAATAACAACAAAGTTAACATAATATAATGATAACAATGACATTTATAATGATAACAACAATATTAATAATAATTACCAATATTAATAATTAATAAGTACAACAACAATAATAATCCTTTTGAACAAATATACTAGTAAATAATAATACTCCCTTTATACTTTTATATCTTTCTCACTTACATTCTTGACACGATTCACAATTAGAGAGAATTTTTTAGATTTTTCTCAATATATAAGAAAAAATATAGTCATGTGGGGTCTTGCTTGATTCCTCTCAA